>NW_015390394.1:26322-48411 GCF_001527695.2 Protobothrops mucrosquamatus | reverse complement strand
GGAGGAGAAGTAAATTTACGTTGTATTATTTACACGGGAAAACCTCAGATTCAGCTCTCGCTACTTCTGTAACCATTTAAGCTTCCGTAAAGTATATTCTTGGCAACAACGAACGGCCAGCGGTCTTTCTTTGCTAGATGGCTGAGTGGGATGGTTTCACTTAGTAATCTCTGCAGTCCCAATTGTTGTCGTTAACTGAATGCTAGGGTTATAGGCAAGGCAACTTCTTGCTGGTTCCCACAACCAAATAACTGGGAAGTCCCAGGTGATTTGCTAGCAGGCCAGCAGGCAGGTAAATAGCTACTGCTGAGTAGGAGAGGGCAGGAGGGGATGCCCAAGTGTGTGAAGGAGGCTCAGCAGGAGTCAGGGAGGTGCAGAGAGGGTGTCTGGAGGAGTGGTAGGGGAGGCGTGGCAAAGCCCAGGCAGGGTGCATGGTGTGCAAGTGGCTGGTGTGAGCACAGAGGGGATGGGGAAGGATGCATAGGTGGGAACGACCCAATGATTTATGACTGTCCCTGCTGGCTTTCCCACTGACTCCTTGGGGAAGCCAGCAGGAAAAGTCATGAATGGCAATCACAAGATCACGGGGGCTGTAACCAATTGTAAAGTTGATGAGTGCCCAGACTACGATCACATGACTGCGGGAACGCTAGGATGGGGGAGCGCCGAGGGCCAGTCGTAACCACTATTCTTTCAGCACTGCTATAACTTCAAACATTTGCTGAGTGAATGGTCATAAGCCGAGAACTACCTGTATATTCCATAAGCCTGGCTGGGTTTGGACAAAATGCAGGCTAAATCTAAAACAGGATTTCCCATCCTCAGCTGGGAGGATAGGGGTGTCACACAGAAGCAAAGAATGGACTGCAGAACAGTAGCAAATTCCAATGGAACAGTTGGGCTGTGTCAAGGTTCCAACTAATGAAACACTTCAAAGAACTTCCAGGCATTTTATCCTTAAAAAGTCTTTTTATTTATGTGACAAAATGTCGGCACAGGCATGATAAGGAATGCTAGGATCTGAAAATCTCCACCCACCGAGCAGTTATTTTTGCTAGCATTCCACTCCCTATTTTGCTGTCACAATTTACGTTCCCCAATTAGTGTGAAGGGCAAAGGTTCCCTTCCTTTCCCTTCCGTGGCTTTTCCCTCCTCCCTCATTCTCTTCTGCATTAACTCTAAAAATACCAGACAGTTCTGCATATTTTGTCAAAGCAAGAATATCCAATATTAGCAGCGTTGACAGGCTGATTGGCCACTCAAAACGACCAAGATTATTTTGCGGTGGGAATAAAAAAAATGAGCGTTCTTTGGAAATACTATTCTCTAAAAACACAAATTTTATTTCCCACTTGAAAGATTCGAAATGTTTCGTGCGCCCTCGTTTGTCATAATGTCTGAACTTGTACATGTGCACATGCGTGTGTGTGTGCAAACATCAGCTGGTAAGGTCTTTAGTTTTTTTATTTTGAGGGCCTCTCAAAATTTTCTCTCAAAAGAAAATGTGAGGGCCTCTCAAAAGAGCGTCAAGGTCTTCTTTCTGTAGGGACAAGGTTCCACTAGGAGGGAGCTGCCATGGAGAAGGCCTTCTTCTTGGTCCCACTTAGAAGTGGGTCATGTAAATGAAGGTTCAATCATCCAGGCCAAAAGTATCTCAAAAGGTGAAATCATGGCAACTGGACCAAAGTTTATTAGAAGTGGTCCTAGGGCAATGGTGGCGAACCTATGGCACGGGTGCCAGAGGCGGCACTCGGAGCCCTCTCTGTGGGCACACGCACCGTCTCCCCAGCCCCACCTCTTCCCACGACCCCCTCCTCACCAGCAGCCACCCCAGAGAAGAGTCACCCCTGGGCGCACCCCACTTGAAGCAGCGCAGCCAAGGACATGGTAGCTGGGCAGCGGGGACAAGACTCCGCCCTTGCGCCCCGTCGCGTGCAGATGATGCTGTGGGGCACAGGCGGAGGGCGTGGTGATCTGTGGTGGGCCGTGGAGGTGGTGGGTGGCCCAGTGGGCAGGGCGGAGCGGGGACAGGGGTGGGGGGCAGTTTTGGGGGCACTTGGTCTCTAAAAGGTTCACCATCACTGTCCTAGGGTTTTCCTTAGAAGAGGGCTCTAGGACAGGGGTAGGCAACCTTGGCCCTTTTATGACTCCTGGACTTCAACTCCCAGAATTCCTGAGCCAGCACGGCTCAGCTTGGAAACCTCTCCCTTTCCCCTCAGCATGGCTGGCTCAGGAATTCTGGGAGTTGAAGTCCACCAGTCATAAAAGAGCCAAGGTTGCCTACCCCTGCTCTAGGTCTTTCCACACTTGTATGGAGCCACTCATACACTGCTTGCTAATGGATTCCAGACAGGGCTGGCCACTCTGCTTTGGCCCTTCCTCCCCTTTGTGGTCCTTGAAGGCCGCTGCAGAAACAGGAGAAGGAAAGGACCCGGGAGAAGCAGGAAAAGATCTTACCCGGATGAACTGCTGGAACCGCTTGTCCCGAGTGAAGAGCTCTTTGTAGAGCTTGACAGCTTTGGTGTGATGGCTGCAGAACTCTGAGTAGGCCTTCTTCATTTGCTCGGCAGTAGGGCCTGAAAACTGAAAGGCAGGATTGCTTGGACTAGTAATGAAGGCACTAAACTAGAAACTAGGAGACGGCGAGTTCTAGTTCTGCCTGAGGCATGAAATCTGTCTGGGTGATTTTGGGCCAATTACCAGGTGGTGAGTTCTAGTTCTGCCTGAGGCATGAAACCCGGCTGGGTGACTTTGGGCCAATTACCAGGAGACGGTGAGTTCTAGTTCTGCCTCAGGCATGAAACCTAGCTGGGTGATTTTGGCCAATTACCAGGTGGTGAGTTCTAGTTCTGCCTGAGGCATGAAATCCGGCTGGGTAATTTTGGGCCAATTACCAGGTGGTGAGTTCTAGTTCTGCCTGAGGCATGAAACCCGGCTGGGTGACTTTGGGCCAATTACCAGGAGACGGTGAGTTCTAGTTCTGCCTGAGGCATGAAACCCGGCTAGGTGACCTGGGGCCAGTCACCATCTCCCTGCCCAACTCACCTCACAGGGTTGTTGTTGAGGGGAAAACAAAAGGAGGAAGGAGTACAGGTAGTCCTCGACTTACTGCCACAATGGAGCCCAAACTTTCTATGGCTAAATGAGACATTTATTGAGTTTTGCCCCATTTTACGACCTTTCTTGCCACAGTGGTTAAGTGAATGACCAGCTTCCCTGTTGACGTTGCTTGTCAAAAGGTCGCAAAAGGGGATCACGTGACTCCGGGACGCTGCGACAGTCATAAATGCCAACCAGTTGCCAGGGGCCTGAATTTTAATCATGTGACCATGGAGATGCTGCAGGGTTTGTAACTGTGAAAAACGGTCGTAGGTCACTTTTTGGGGTACCGTCATAACTTTGAACGGTCACTAAATGAACTGTTGTAAGTCGAGGACTACCTGTATTAGATATGTTTGCCACCTTGTTTATAAAATAACAATACAGGCGGGATATAAATAAATAGTGAGAGGGGGGAAGACGCAAGAGCGGAGCCGGTGGGGAGAGGTCCTCTGTAAGGAGGCGCCTTCCCATACCTGCTGGATCAGGATGTCTCCCAGGCGGTTGATTACAAAATTCTTGGGGCTGCCGTCAGCCAGAGATTCCTTCCGGCGTTCCAAAAGGCGGGCCAGGAAGCTGCCATGGATCTCACTGAGCTCGTCCACGCAGGGGAACATGCTCTGCACCACCGAGGCGTCCATCTGCAGGTCTTCCAGCATCCCCTTGCGAAAGAGGTTGGTCATGATCTTCAGGGTCTGGACGTGATGCAGCTCTGTCTGGATCAGCTCTGCAGGGACAGGCAGGAGAAAGAAACTAGGCTGGGGGACAAACGGGGGCTGGGCTGGAGGTCCTAAAAACAGGGAAGGATAGAATCTCACAACTGAGTAACAACAGCGTGTCCTGAAAACAGAGCAACAGGGTTGGAAGGGACCTTGGAGGTCTTCAATTCCAACCCCCTGCTCAGGCGGGAAACCCTGCTTGCACCAGAGGGCAGGACGAGAAACAATGATTGGAAACTGATCAAAGAAAAGAAGCAACCTGGAATTAAGGAGAAACTTCCTGACGGTGAGGACAATCAACCAGTGGAACAGCTTGCCATCAGGAATCGTGGGCGCTCCATCCCTGGAGATTTTCAAGAAGTCACTTGTTTGAGATGGCATAGGTTCTCCTGCTTGAGCAGGGGGCTGGACTAGGAGACCTCCAAGGTCCCATTCTATTCTATTCTATTCTATTCTATTCTATTCTATTCTCATTCTGTTCTATTATTTTCTGTTCTAGTCTGTTCTAGTCTATTCTATTCCCATTCTCTATTCTATTCTATTCTATTCTATTCTATTCTATTCTATTCTATTCTATTCTATTCTCATTCTGTTCTATTATTTTCTGTTCTAGTCTGTTCTAGTCTATTCTATTCCCATTCTCTATTCTATTCTATTCTAGTCCCATTCTCTATTCTATTCTATTCTATTCTATTCTATTCTATTCTATTCTATTCTATTCTATTCTAGTCACATTCTGTTCTGTTCTATTCTATTATTTTCTGTTCTAGTCTATTCTATTCCCATTCTCTATTCTGTTCTGTTCTGTTCTGTTCTGTTCTATTGTATTGTATTGTATTGTATTGTATTGTATTGTATTGTATTCTATTCTATTCTATTCTATTCATATATGCTATTCTATTCTATTCTATTCTATTCTATTCTATTCTATTCTATTCTATTCTAGTCCCATTCTCTATTCTATTCTATTCTATTCTATTCTATTCTATTCTATTCTATTCTAGTCACATTCTGTTCTGTTCTATTCTATTATTTTCTGTTCTAGTCTGTTCTAGTCTATTCTATTCCCATTCTCTATTCTGTTCTGTTCTGTTCTGTTCTGTTCTGTTGTATTGTATTGTATTGTATTCTATTCTATTCATATATGCTATTCTATTCTATTCTATTCTATTCTATTCTATTCTATTCTATTCTATTCTATTCTATTCTATTCTATGCCAATGACTGTCCAATCTCTTATTTAAAACTCCCAGTATTGGAGCACCCAAAACTTCTGGATGAGAAACGGTTGCACTGATTAATTGTTCTCACTGTCAGGTAATTTCTCCTTATTTCTAGGTGGCTTCTCTCCTTGATTAGTTTCGGTCATCCATCCCACTTAGTTTAATTCGCAAAGAAAGACTCCTGGAGAAAAGTTGAATTGTTCTGGTATTATCTTGTTCTGCGTTGTCCTGCTCAGAAGGATACCGTGGGAGTGGGGTTGTTGGGGTCCCCACTACTCTGCTTAAGCTTTTACAACACTTTTTCAACATTGCACTCATTTTCCCAAGGCTTACACTGGGGGAGAGCATGGTACACAAATGTAATGAATGCATTACAAGAAAAAAAATCAGTTGTGCTCTTTAGGGCTTCCTCTTGGACCTTCCCAGGAAAGGGGGAGGGGGTTGGCCTCCATCGCTGGGGAGGGGGGGGCTGAGGGCGGAGGCCCTCAAGCTCACCGTAGATGACGTCTTGGCGCTTCATGACTTCCTTCTTGTGCTGCTGCAGGAAGCTGTTGTCCACGGCCAAACTCCAGGAATCTGCGTCAAAATCCTTCTCGTCCATCTCAAAGTCACTCATCAACTGGCTATAAAGGACTTCAGCTCCTGGGGGGAAGAAAGGGCAAGGTTGTGTGTGTGTGAATTTTGACCATGGGACCGTGGGAAACCTGTGATGTTGGTAAGGGCAAGAGCTGGTCACACAGCACTTTTTTCAGTGCCACTGCAATTCTGAATGGTTGTTAAACAAATGGTTGGGTTAAGTTGAGGACTAAAGAGGTGCTGGATGGAGGAAGGACAGAGTCTGATCTTCCCTGGTTCCAGAGGGCAGGACGTATCGCAAGAGGGATGACCAAGTACAGGTAGTCCTTGACTTACGGTTCATTTAGTGACCATTCAAAGTTACAATGGCACTGAAAAGTGTGACTCAGGACCGTTTTTCACAGTTACGATCTTTGCAGCATCCCCATGATCACGTGATTAAAACTCAGATGGTTCATATTTATGACGATTGCTGTGTCCCCTTTTGGGACCTTCTGCCAAGCAAAGTCAATGGGGGAAACCAGATTCACTTAACAACCGTGTGACTAATTTAACAGCTGCAGGGGTTCACTTAACAACTGGGACAAGAAAGGTCGTAAAACGGGCCAAACCCCACTTAACAAATGTCTCACTTAACAACAGAAAATTGGGGTTCAATAGGTTGAGGACTACCCCGTACCCTGTATTGGGAATGCAAGAGCAGTGGGAAAGTGGGGAGCAAAGACCAAAGGAGAAGATGAGGAGACGGAGAGAGGATCCCCAACTTTGCTTAGGGATGTTCTGAGCAAGGATCTCTTGTAACTCTAGGATTCTAAGCTACCGGAATTAAAAATGAAATAAGCAAGGAAGATTTCAACGTGTCAGGTTTCTATAGATACCACCTCTGCCACCTTCTATTTTTTCCCCACAACAGCCCTTCGCTAGGAAACGTGCCAAGTCTCCTGCTGCAATATTGCTCTATTTAGTACTCTTCCTGAACAGGCTTTCTAATTCTCTAGAAGACAGAAACCAAGTTCAACACAATCTTATTAGATTAATGGGCTGAAAGTAACATAATGGAATTAAGTAGAGGCAAAGGTAGAGTTCTTCCCCAAAGCAATGCATTTATAGGAATAATCCTGGGCTGGAAACCGAATAAGAAGCAAAAGTGTGATGGGGATGCATGGAAGGTTAGTGGAATTATAGGCTGCAACAGCAGCATTTCAGCATCAAAGGAAGTAAGACTTTTCATTGGTTCTGCTTTGGTCTGATCCTCTTTCAAGCCCACGGTCCAGTTTGGGGTTCCATTTTTCAAGGAAGGTTGACCAACTAGTTTTTTCTCTTATCCCATCACTCCACTGAACACTGAATTCCCATTGCTCTGTCTCACTTCTCATCTTTTCTCATCCTCTCATCTTTCCTATTATCTTCTCCTATTGGTTTCTTATGATTTATCAGTTGTTTATTATGATCTATGACCTATTATTTGCTGTTTATATGTATCTGGGGAGCTTATGCACCAGAATCATACTTGGCCAATAAAGAATTCTATGATTCTATGAACTGAGCAGGTTCGGAGAAGAGTAGCGGATGAACAGTCTTATCAAGAGATGGAAAAATCTGAGAAAAATAGACTGAAGGAGGTGAAGAATTACATCGCTCTTCAAACATGAAAATATTCCATGGAGAAGATGATCACAAGCTGTTCTCTAGCATTCCACAGCATACGATAATGGCTTGAAGTTACAGGAAGTGAGACAGTTTGGTGTAGTGGTGAAGATGCTGGCACAGAAAAGTGGGAGACGGTGAATTCTAGTTCCACCCTAGACATGAAAGCCAGCTTGGTGACTTTGGGCTAATCATTAGGAGACGGTAAATTCTAGTCCTGCCCTAAACATGAAAACTGGCTGGGTGACTACCAGGAGACAAGGAGTTCTAGTCCCGCCTTAGGCATGAAAGACGGCTGGGTGACTTCGGGCCAATCACCAGGAGACAAGGAGTTCTAGTCCCGCCTTAGGCATGAAAGACAGCTGGGTGACTTCGGGCCTGTTAGTTTCTCTCAGCTCAACTCACCTCATGTGGGGGAAATGGGAGGAGGGAAGAATATTAGGTATGTCTACCATTGGGATAAAAATAAAATGAATGAATGAATGTTACAGGAGCAAGTGAGAATGTGCTGACCCAACCTTTGGGGCTGGAACAGATTGCCCCCTAAGAAAAGTTCCCATTTTCCTGGGGTCTTCTGGAAGCTTGTAAAACTTTGGAGACCTGGAAAGCCTTTGGGTCTTAAATGCTGCAATGCTAGGAATGTTGTCTTCATTGTAATTGCTAATCTGTTTTTTTATATATATATATATATATTGCATTTTTGTTACTGCCTGTTACTCTGATTGCAACAGTTGCAGCTTTTGGACACTGCTTAAAGCAGCCTTGAAGAGACTTATAAAGGCAGAAATAAATAAAAAGGCAGATTGCCACTGTATCTTTGGAAGTTTTTTTTTTTTTTCTACCCGTCAGGACAGTTTGATGCAGGAACCAGTGACCTCTTCAGCCACAGGCTGGGCAGCCTTCTGTTTGGGAGGCTTCCATTGGACTTCCTGCACGGATCAGATGGTGGACCAGATGGCCTCAAAGGACCTTTTCCAAATTTTAGGATTTCACCTGTTTTCCTCCAGTGTGTGTGTGTGTGGGGGGGGAAGGAATCCAGACTGACCCCTCCAGCGTTTTCTGAACCATTTCTTTGAATGTCCTTGAAGTGTGTGCACATAAACACGGTTGTCGGTGTGTGAACCCTCCTCCCCTCACCTTCGTCAATGAGCGACTCGACGGACAAGGTGCGGTTGCGCATGTTCAGGGAGTCGGTGGACTGAGAGAGGATCCTCCGGATGCCCAGCGGGGATTCGTCGTTGAAGCTCCTGAAAAGGAAAGCAAAATTCATGGCCACGAGTGATTGTCATCGCAGGGAGTCCCCGACTTACAACGGTTCGTTTAGTGACCGTTCAAGGGTACAATGGCACTGAAAAAAGGACCGTTTTTCACAGTTAATGACCTTTGCAGCATCCCCCCAGGGTCACGCGATCAAGATTCAGACTCCTGGCAACTGGTTCATATATTTACGACGGTTGCAGTGTCCCGGGGTCACTTGGTTCCCTTTTGCGACATTCTGACAAGCCAAGTCAGTGGGGAAACCAGATTCACTTAACAACCCTGTGACTCACTTAACAACTGCAGCGATTCACTTAACAACTGTGACAAGTAAGGTTGGGCTCAACCGTGGTCGTAAGTCAAGGACAACCTGTATGAACTATCTTTGAGGTGCAGTGGACAAAACCTTTATCCTCTCCTGCCAACTGGCAGATGCTTTGGTGGGCACCAGTTGGAGGTGAGCTGTACACCTGCATTCCAGCAGAATAACAGAGTTGGAAGGGACCCTGGAGGTCTTCTAGTCCAACCCCCAACTCAAGCAGGAGACCCTATACCGGGGGGTAGGCAACCTTGGCTCTTTTATGACTCGTGGACTTCAACTCCCAGAATTCCTGAGCCAGCATGGCTCAGCTTGGAAACCTCTCCCTTTCCCCTCAGCATGGCTGGCTCAGGAATTCTGGGAGTTGAAGTCCACAAGTCATGAGAGGGCCAAGGTTGCCTACCCCTGCCCTATACCCATTCTGGACAAATGGCTGTCTAATCTCTTCTTGAGAACCTCCAGTGATGGAGCAGCCACAACCTCTGGAGGGAAGCCGTTCCACTTATTGTTAAATTTCCACTTGTTCCTTCTTGTCTGGCCCGCAGGTGCTTTGGAGAATAAGTTGACCCCCTCTTCTCTGTGACAGCCCCATAAATCTGCTATGATGCCACCCCTAGTCCTTCTTTTCACTGTCCGTGTTTCCCCCAAAGTAAGATCGGATCTTTTTTTTTCCCCTCCAAAAGAGGCACCAGGTCTTATTTTGGGGGGGGGGGATGTCTTTTATACTTACCTCCGGCACCGAAAGCGCCATACAGCTGGCCCACTTCTACGGCCGAAGGAGCAGCTTAATTCCGGTCTGCATTTTGCAGTCAAGGCCTTTATGGCAGGACACTGCAGCCGAGTACCGAGCTACGGATTCAATCCATAGCTCGGTTCTCGGCTGCAGTGGCCTTCCGCAAAGGCCTCTGACTAAGAAGTGGGCCGGTGAGGAGAGGCCCGGCTGTGAGGTAAGTGAGTGCGGGGCGCATGGGGCAGATCCACCCCTCCACCCCTGCCCTAGCTTGATTTTTAGGTGTGTGCCTCGCCCCAAAACTAGGGCTTATTTGGGGGGGGGGTTAGGGCTTATATTAGGCCCACCCCCAAAAATCAAGCTAGGGTTTATTTTCGGGGTAAGCCTTACTTTCGGGGAAACAGGGTAGAGTAGACATACCCGGTTCTTACAACTTTCAGAGCACCCCACAGATGTGTTTTTCCTGAATTTCACAGACAAATCCTCTGTTTGGTTAACTCACCCTGCAATGTTTGTCGTGGAGACACTTTTGGAAAGCGACAAGCTAGGACGGCCTCGGCGGGATCCCAGCAAGGTCTGCCGGAAACTCTCTGACGGGTAAATGGCAGAATTGGGACGCTCCCGTGTGATGGCTAAAAAACAGGAACAGGCACCCAGCGAGGGTTAGAAGGCAGACTAATAATAATAATAATAATAATAATAATAATAATAATAATAATAATAATAATAATAATAATAATAATAATAATAATAATAAAAATAAAAATAAAAATTGGAAGGGACCTTGGAGGTCATCTAGTCCAACCCCTTGCTCAGGCAGGAAACCCTATACCATTTCAGACAAATGGTCTCTTCTTAAAAACTTCCAGTGTTGGAGCATTCACCGCTTCTGGAGGCAGGTTGTTCCACTGGTTAATTGTTCTAACTGTCAGGAAGTTTCTCCTTAGTTCTAGGTTGCTTCTCTCCTTGATGAGTTTCCATCCGTTGCTTCTTCTCCTGCCTTCAGGCGCCTTGGAGAATAGCTTGACTCCTTCTTCTTTGGGGCAGCTCCTGAGATACTGGAACACTGCTATCATGTCCCCCCTCGTCCTTCTCTTCATTAAACTAGACATCCCCAATTCCAGCAGCCGTTCCTTATATGCTTTAGCCTCCAGTCCCTTAATCATCTTTGTTGCTCTTCTCTGCACTCTTTCTAGACATCTTTTTTACATCGTGGTGACCAAAAGTATTCCAAGTGTGGCCTTACCAAGGCCTTGTAAAGTAGTATTAACACTTCACATGTTCTTGATTCTATCCCTCTGTTAATGCAGCCTAGCACTGTTCTGTTCTTTTGAAACCCAGCCCTTTTGCATTTTTCAGGATGGAAAAAAAAATATATACTTTGGATGGCCATGAAGAAAAATCCTTTGGCTCAAGGCAACCTAGTACCCTTCTCCTTCTCTGGACCCAAGAAGAGCAATCCTGAAGATGTGATTAAAAAAAAAGGAAAGACTGTCTGGCACTCAAGAGTTGTCAAGATATCTCGAGAGCGGAAATGAGAAGAGAATCCAACACCCAATTTTCGATTTAAAAAGGGATGCAAGTTCAAGAGTGTCAATCAAATCCCATTCTCGGTTTATTTTCTAGTTCTTAGCTTTTAAAACGATGATCTGTATCCCACCCTTCTTATGTTAGACTACGACCATAACAAAGATTTGATATACAGGTAGTCCTCTACTTATAACCATTCGTTTAGCGACAGTTCAGAGTTACAATAGCACTGAAAAATGGTGACATGACCGTTTTTCACACTTATGACCATTGCAGGTGATTTACATTTGGATGCTTGACTCACATTTATGACGCCTGCAGCGTCCCGGGGTCACGTGATGCCCTTTCGTGACCTTCTGACAAGCAAAGTCAATGGGGGAAGCCAGATTCACTTAACAACCAGGTGACTAATTCGACAACTGCAGTGATTCGCTTAAGAAACGTGGCAAGAAAAGTCGTAAAATGGGGCAAAATTCACTGAGCAAATGTCTCACTGAGCAACATAAATTTTGAGCTGAACTGTGGTCGTAAGTCGAGGACTGCCTGTATAACAGCCTGTACCAAAGACAGGAAGCTGCTCCTTGCTCTCTGGGCATCGGCTGGACTTGCAAGCAGGGGATTCCCAGCCCCCCCAAACTCACTTTTATTCCTGAGGGACACTGTCTGCAACGCCGAACTGTTCTTCAGCAAGGCGGCTTTTTGCTGCTGCAGGGGGGGGCAAGAGAAGGAAGAAAGAAGACATCAAAAAATAGCAGTTTGATCAAACTCAGATCAAGAAGCCTGGAAGGTCCTTGTCTATTTTTCAGGGAGCTAAGATAGCTCTCTTAGCCCAACCCTCCTCACAGAGTTACTGTTGAGGAGCAAATAGGTGGAGGAAGTCAGGTTGGATATGTTTACCACCCTGAGTTATTTGTAAAAAAAAGGGGGGGGGTACAAATAAATAAATAGTCCATCAATCGATCTTAGGAAGAGAAAACACCCCTTCCCGAAATTTCTGTCCCCATTTTCTGTCTGGCAGAGGGCTTTTATAAAAGACTAGCTGTCCCCGGCCACGCGTTGCTGTGGCTCAGTCTGGTAAAAGCGTGTGTTGCTTTTACGTCCAACAGATGGCGCTGTTTTTCAAAAAAAGCATGTTTTTACCTGTCACAGGTGTGACATCTATATAATATAGGTATATGAAAACACGCGCGTATTCGAATGCGACGTTGTGTCAAAATTTCAAAGCAATCGGTGAAGAACTTTCGGAGATTTAAGATTGTGAACAAACGAACATTTACATTTTTATTTATACATAGATTGCAGATGTAGACTCTCTGAGGCCCAGCCTCCTTCCTCCTAGATCAGTAGTGGCGAACCTATGGCACGCGTGCCAGAGGCAGCACTTGGAGCCCTCTCTGTGGGCACACATGCTGTTGCCCCAGCCTCGCCTCCCCCCATGACCCCCTCCTCACCACCAGCCCCTCTGGAGGAGAGTCGCCCCCGAGGGTGGCCCACGCGGAGCAGCGCAGCCAAGGACATGGCAGCCAGGCAGCGTGGACAAGACTCTGTCCTCATGCTCCATCGCGCACAGTTGGTGCGGGCAGAGGGCATGGCCGCCATGGTGCTGCTGGGCTGCCTGGGCGATCTCCGGCGGGCCCTGGAGGCGGTGAGTGGCCCTGCGGGCAAGCAGGGCAGGGGGCAGGCTAGAGGCGGGGCCAGTTTTGGGGCACTCGGTCTCTAAAAGGTTCGCCATCCCTGTCCTAGATCCTCTGGAAACCCCTGGACAGAGAATATCTTTTTTTTAAAAAAAAAATATATCTGTGAATTGCCAAATGAATTACTGAGCCCTTCTCATCCCTGGCACTTTCCAAGGGTCAGCCGAGGGACGAATGGCCCTATGCTACTGATGATCCAAAGGGCAATGAAGCCCCTTTGTGAAATGCCCTTCCAGTCTTTAGTTTTAGGGTCATGCTTCAAAGCTTGAGGATGTTTTCAAAAGCAGAAGTTGATTGTCCCCAGGTCCGAAATCAGGGCGAGGCAACGGGAAGGGCAGAGGGCCGTGCCTGCCTGCCTGCCTGCCAATCCTCTTTTGCCACCACCTGCTCACCTTTTGCTTGACTTTGGTGCAGTTTGGTAGGCTGTCTTTGCATCGGTTGTGGATGGTCACATTACAGGCTGGAAAGGAAAAACAAAGGCGGTTTGAGAAAGAGACGTCAAAATACATCGGTTGCACGTAGACGCAAACCCACACGGATTGGCACACTTGACTGATCTCCAAAAGCTGCACTTCATCAGCAGGTGGGTGGGACACCACTAGGAAATCCTAGGGCCATAGGTCAGGAGTCCCCAACCCCCAGGCCGTGGACCGACACCGGTCTGTGGCATACCAGAAATCCATAAAAGATCAACTTTTAAATGGTCGAGGGCAGCGGTCTCCAACCTCAAAAGGTTGGACCAGAACAAGAAAACACATGTGAAACATGGGACCCTCCTTTCTCCCAACTAAGATGATGGCTCATCTCCTCCTGGATGCTCTCGTGGATCACACTAAGACAAAAGGTGGATTGCGGGATTTGGGTTTCAGGTAAGTCTCTGCTAAGCTAGTTGTGGTTTGTAAACCACGATTGATGGCTTAGAGCATTACCTGAAGACAGCCTGTTTGCCTTAATTCAACAAGCCATGTTTTTTAAATAAATGTAAGTTAGTGTGATGTGTGAAGACAGGTTGACTGGAAGCTGCCAAGATTTAATAGAGCCTTGTTGAAGCAAAGCTTTATCACAAGCCTGCAAAATAGCAATAGCAACAGCACATATATACATATATACAAATATACATACATACATACATACATAATGTACACACACACACACACACACACACACACACACATCCCGCTTCATAGCGCTTTACAGCCCTCTCTAAGTGGTTTACAGAGTCAGCCTCTTGCCCCCAAGGGTCCTCATTTTACCGACTTCAGAAGGATGGAAGGCTGAGTCAACCTGGAGGCAGTCAGGATCAAACTGCCGGCAGTGGGCAGAGTCAGCCTGCAATGCTGCATTCCAACCACTGCGCCATCACGACTCTTACAGTCTTGTAGCTATGATCGATATATCAGGTATGTTAAGTCCCACTGACTTCCAGAATATAGTATTTTAGTATGAGAAAAGTAAGATGCTGCACTTAGGCAGGAAAAACCAAATGCATAAGTAGCTGAGGTGGCACTTGACACAACAATAGTAACTCCTTGGACTCCTAGTGGATAATCCCTTAAATATGAGCCATCCGTGTGCCGCAACTGCCCCAAAAGCCAACACACCCCTAGGCTATATCAACAAAGGGATAGTTTTAAGATCACGAGAAGTGTTAGTACCACTTTATACCACAGTGGTCAGACCACATTTGGACTACTGTGTCCAATTCTGGTCACCATGATGCAAAAATGATGTTGAGAGCCTGGAAAGGGTGCAGAGAAGAGCAACAAAGATGATCAAAGGTCTGGAGACTAAACTGTATGATGAACAGTTGAGGGAACTAGCTGTGTCTAGCCTACCGAAGAGAAGGATTGGGGGGGCATGATAACTGCCTTCCAGTAGTACTTGAGGGTCTGTTACAAAGAAGAGGGGATTGACTTATTCTATAAGGAACCTGAGGAGTAGGACAAGAAGTAAAGGGTGAAAGCTTATCAAAGACAGATCCAACTGTAGAACTAAGGAGAAATTTTCTGACAGTGAGAATAATTAATCAATGAAATAAACTTGCCTCCTGGGGTTGTGAATGCTCCACCACTGGAGGTTTTCAAGAAGAGACTGGACCACCATTTGACTGAGATGGTGTAAGACTCCTGCCTTGAGCAGAGGGTTGGACTAGAAGACCTCTGAGGTCCCTTCCAGCCCTATGATTCTATGATTCTAATCCACGGCCTAGTACAGTGGGATAGATAGGTACGACAAATGCATTAAAAGAGGGCAATTTGAGGAGATCTGAGAAAGAAGTCAGCCCCTCTAGGTACAATCAGATGGACCCTGGGATTCAATAAGCCTTTGAAACTTCCACCTACTGGTCTCTCAGGAACAGTTCCACTAACATGTCCATTCCTTAGAGAGGTTTGCTCTCATATACCATCTAGAAAAGGGCTTTTCAACCTTTTCATCCATTGTGCCACTTTTAGGATATGGCAACATCCGAGTACCACCAGTCGCCTAGCAAGGGGTCAAAAACCCGATGACCAAAAAAAAAGGAAAAAAGTGATGAAGTACAGGTAGTCCTCGACTTACAACAGTTCGCTTAGTGACTGCTCAAAGTTACAATGGCACTGAAAAAAGTGCCCCCCAAGGCACAGCCGAGCAAGACACCTGCCTGCCCACCCGGTGGCGCTCTTCCTCCTGTCCCAGGTTTCCATTGTTGTGAGCATTTCTGTTGAGGATTGGCAGCGTGTGTGGGGTGGGGGTGTTTGGTTTTTATCCCCCCCGTCTGCTGGGTGGTTGCAGCAGGTTTTGGTCACTTCACATGACCCTGGGACATTGTGACCGTCATAAATAGGAATCAGTTGCCAAGCATCTGAATGTAAATCACAAGACCCTGGAGATGCTGCGACATTCCAGCTGATCGGCGCTTCTTCTGGGCTCAGCAGAAGCACCAGGATCAGTGCCGAGCTCCAGCTGGGGCCTGGCGCTGATCCTGGCGCTTCCGCTGAGCCCTGACAGCCCCGAAGAAGTGCTGATCAGCTGGAGCCTGGCGCTGATCCTGGGGCTTCCTCTGAGCCCTGACAGCCCTGCAGCTCCAGCCGTCTCTCGCTCAGGCTTGTGCGGTGCTGCCACCGGTTCAGCTCATTCCCCTCCCCCGCTACCACTTTTCTAGGATGGTCGCGTATCACCTGCCAGGTGCCAATGTACCACAGGTGGTACCCGTACCACTGGTGGAAAAGCCCTGGTTTAGAAGGCAGACTGTGTAGATCAAGCAAGTCAATTTGGAATCCAGATCCCAATGCATAGTTCAAAAAACTTAAGACTGTCCTTGATTTACCCCTAGACTCCAGAGGGCTTAAAAAATCCACTTGGTTTTTAGGGAATCTATACTTTTTCTTCAGTACTCAGAATATCCTGCAGTTCCCATTGTAGCCTAAAGGACGCGGCCCCTTCACCAATTCAGTGACTCAGAGAACTGTTGAGAAACCCAAGGCGGGCGGGAAGTGATCTGAACAGGAAGAGAACTTGACTGTTCAAAGAGTCATTTCCTGATTGTGTCTGTACTGGGAAAGGAAGGGAAGGGCAGGGCAGGAGGGGAGAGCCGCAGATCTATTGTGGAGTTTTAAAAGAAGCAGCTGCTACAGATGCCAGTCTGCACTGAGAAGGTGGGGGGGGGGTGTTTTGGACCGGAGGGAGACTGGAGGCTCAATTTTTTCCCCGAGCCATTTTCTCTCTCTCAAAAGCCCCACACTTGGTTTATGGCGGCTTGCTAAGAAACTGGAGAGGATCTCATTGCAGATGCTGCACAACCACGCAGGCCTGCTGGTTCTAGTCCAGGAGAACTCGTCCGCTCCATGCAAGGAAAAGAAAAGGCCAGGCCGAATCTGAAGAAGCAGACCCCAGGCACGGTCTCAGGGCTTCCCAAGAGCTGCTGGTGGTAACAGCAAGGAAGTCAGAATCAGAATAGAGCTGGAGGGGACCTTGGAGGACTTCTAGTCCAGCCCCCTGTTCAAGCAGGAGATCCTGTACCATTTCAGACAAGTCTCTAGTCTGCACAGCGGCACAAGATGCTCTACAGCTCGTCTTTTCTACTTTTATTCGGAGCGGGAAACAGAGAGACGGAACCTGCAGAAATCCTGGAAGAATTATAATACAGGTGGTCCTCGACTTAACAGCAGTTCACTTAGTGACCGTTCAAAGTTACAACCGGCACTGAAAAAAAATATTGACGACCATTTTTCACACTCATGACCATTGCATCCTCCCCATGGTCACGTGATCAAAATTCAAAAGCTTGGCAACTGGCATGTACTTATGACAGTTGCTGTGTCCCGGGGTCATGTGATCCCTTTTTGCAACCTTCTGACCAGCAAAGTCAATGGGGAAGCTGGATTCGCTTAACAAGCGTATTTCTAATTGAACAACTGCAGCGATTCACTTAACAAATGGGGCGAAACTCACTGAATAAGTTTTTCACTTACAAACATAAATTCTGGGCTCAGTTGTGGCCATAAGTCGAGGACTACCTGCATTGGGACCCCTCTTGCAAAGATAGACACCCCCCCCGAGACAAATTTGATTTCATGAACATAATTAATATTCTTATACTACACCATGTAAGTAGTCCTCGACGTACAACCACAATTGGGACCAGGATTTCCATTGTTAAGCAAGGTAGTAAAATGAGAGGTGCCCAATTTTTGGCCATGGAGAAGCGAATCACTTCTGTTGTTAAGTGAATCGTCTGATCCTTAAGCGAATCCAGCTTTCCCCCTTGACACTGCTTGTCGGAAGCCACTGGGAAGGTAGCAAGTGGCAATCACACAACCCTGGGACGCTGCAACGGTTGTGAATACATGCTGTTTTCCTTGTTCCCTTCTGGGAGGAGGAGGCTTCGTGGTATCCGAAGCAGAACATCCAGATTCAGCCATAGTTTCGTTCCATACAGCATTAACCTTGTGAACTCTCAAGCTTCCTCCTTCCGTTATATATTCAAGATGGACAGTATTTAATATTTATTTGCTATGTACAGTATAAGTAGGGATGTGGGTCTATACATATGTTGTTCATAGTATGTTTAGGTGTGTGTCATGTATGTGTTTCACTTTGAGAGCGGGCAACTAAATTTCATTTTTGATGTGTGCCGTTGTGCCCACAGTAAAAAAATGACAATAAAGGTTATCTTATGCTGGTTACTAAGTGCCCAATTTTTGATCATGTAATGGTAGAGATGCTGTGACATTCATTTAAGGGTAAAGATCAGTTGTAAATATCACTTTTTTCAATGCCATTATAACTTTGGTCACTAAATGAATGGTTGTAAGTCAAGGGGATCCTCTCCTCTCTCTCCCTCTCCTCTATCTCTCCCTCTCCTCTTCTCCCCTCCCACTTTGGACTTCCCCTGAGATATTTTTATGACTATCCAGTCTATTCTCCAGCTCTGCATTTCCTAGTGGTCTCCTGTCCAGGTTTCAAACAGTTTGCTTAACTTTTAAATTCATCCAAAGCTGATTATGTGCTACCACCTAGCTGGACTTAGTATAAATATTGGTTATTTTTGAACTGAACGAAGTCCGGTAAACATACTTTAAAAGCTGACTAAACCGATTCCTTAAGGGGCCATTTTTCCACTGGTAAGTTGTTTTCAACTCTAAAGAGCAGCCTGACTTTTCTTCTTAGCTCTCTTCTTCCTCGATCAAAATTAAAGTTTTCAGAATCAGCAGCAGCAAAAGCACCTGGCAGCAGAAGAGGAAGCGATGTCGTGTTCGTGATGCGGAGGAAGAAAAGATGCGATTGAGGAAGCCAATTCCCCATTATGGGGCATAAACAGTAAAAGGAAGTGAGAATGTCTTTGCGAAGCCTTTTCCAGGGTCAAAGGCACTTGGCTGCAGTGGCTTTAAGGCAGCCAGACAGTGCACCAAAGTGTACTCTGTGGATATGAAGTTCCCTAGTTACGTCTCCCTTGTTCTTGGTCGTCAACGGAGTTAAACAAGGACTCCTTGGGCTTTTCCGCACCACTAAGCTCTCCTCTCGTCCTGGAGTTGACATAAAATCGTTTCTTTTTTTGGTTTGTAAGCTGCCCAGGGTCATCTTATTGGGGAGATAGATGGCATATAAACTTAATAAAGTAAAATAAATGACACTGGTCTTGAGATTTGCCAGATGAGTTTAAGATAAGATGGAATCCTGCGCTGGGTAGAGGGGTGGACTAGAGGATCTTTAAGATCCTTTCTGCGTTTATGAAGGCAACCCCAGGCAGCATTGTCAGGCAAGGGCAACGTCCTTCCTCCCTTCCTCTCACTGAAGACCTGGGGAGGGGGAGGGGGGAGGAAAAACCTGATCCAGATCTAGGACTGTCAAAGCTAGATGTCGCCAAAGAGATGCTGCAAGCCCCTCCCTCTGACACGAGCTCACCTGTCCATTGGGGATACAGTCATGGTTTGGGGCTTAATGTCGTGATCATATTCACACGTGCCAAGGGCAAGAGCCAAAAGAACAAACTTGGTTTTTTACCTGCATTCCACAATGGAATGGAACAGAACAGAATAGAACAGAATATAGAAAACAGAAAACAGAATAGAATAGAATAGAATAGAATAGAATAGAATAGAATAGAATAGAATAGAATAGAATAGAGTAGAGTAGAACAGAATAGAATAATAGAATAACAGAACAGAACAAAATATAGAAAACAGAAAATAGAATAGAATAGAATAGAATAGAATAATAGAACAGAATAATAGAATAGAATAATAGAATAGAAACTAGAATAGAACAGAATATAGAAAACAGAAAATAGAATAGAATAGAACAATAGAACAGAATAATAGAATAGAATAGAACAGAATATAGAAAACAGAAAATATAATAGAATAGAATAATAGAATAGAATAGAACAGAATATAGAAAACAGAAAATAGAATAGAATAGAATAATAGAATAATAGAATAGAACAGAATATAGAAAACAGAAAATAGAATAGAATAGAATAATATAGAATAGAACAGAATATAGAAAACAGAAAACAGAAAATAGAATAGAATAGAATATGGACTGGGAAAGAATAGAATAGAATAGAATAGAATAGAATAGAATAGAATAGAATAGAATAGAATAGAATAGAATAGAAAGAATAGCAATAGCAGTAGCATTCTTTATTGGCCAAGCATGATTGGACACACAAGTACAATCATTAATCATAAAATACAACAACTGATGAATCATAGATACCAATGTGAGAAGAGGTAGTAGGAAAGATGAGAAGGATAATACCAAATGCAGCCCTACTACTTGGCTTTAGGCCTAACGCAGAGCTGTGGGAATTCGGTGTTCAGCAGAGTGATGGGACTGGGGGAAAACTATCCTTGTGTCTAATTGTTTTGGCATGCAATGCCCTGTGGCAGCATCCAGATGGGAGAAGTTGAAACAGTTTACGTCCAGGATGTGAGGGGTCTGTAGTTTTAAAGCTTGCTGGCTACAGGGTCTTATTGTTCAGTGACAGGGGCCTCCCCCACCTTTGGAAAAGGAAAGTTACAAGGCCAGAGAACTGAACGGTCCCAGATAAGGGCCCAGAAGACAACGGACACCATTCAGCCAGACGATGCCCCTGGCTGCCAATGGCCCTGGGATGGCTTGATTGCACAAACACAACTTTGCACCCCCCCAAGCCGAACTCCACGGTTAAACAAGGGGAAACCAGCAAAATCTGGCTGCAGCCCAGTTGTGAAACAACGAGCAAGGAGAGGGCAGGGACCCAGCCTGGGAGCCTTGGCAAGATTGCGGGGGCTCCCGTCCAGACCCGGATCCTGCACATCAGGCATTTATTTCTCTTACAAAAAGGTGCGATATTGCGCCTTGACTGGTGCCTCGCGCATGGATACAGCTAGTTCTCGACGTACGACCACAATCGAGCCCAAAATTTCTGTTGCTAAGTGAGACATTTGTTAAGTGAGTTTTGCCCCATTTTACGACTTTTCTTGCCACAAGTGGTTGAGTGAATCCCTGCAGTTGGTAAATTAGGAGCACGGTTGTTAAGTGAAACTGCTTTCCCCAAGCGGCTCAATTTTGAGCATGTGACCATGGGGGACACTGCAGTGGTCGTTAAGTGTGAAAAACGGTCCTAAGCCACTTTTTTTCAGGGACATTGTAACTTTGAACGGTCACTAAATGAACTGCTGTAAGTCGAGGACGACCTGTACACCCTTTGGGCCAAATGGCAGAAGAAGGAGGGCCACACTTGGAATCCTGCGTCCAGTTTTGGTCACCGCGATGTAAAAAAGATGCTGAGACTCTAGAAAGAGTGCAGAGAAGAGCAACAAAGATGATTAGGGGACTGGAGGCTAAAACATATGAGGAACGGCTGACGGAATTGGGTATGTCTGGTCTAGTGAAAAGAAGGACGAGGGGTGACATGATTGCAGTCTTCCAGTATCTCAGGGGCTGCCCCAAAGAAGAGGGAGTCAAGCTATTCTCCAAGGCGCCTGAAGGCAGGACAAGAAGCAACAGATGGAAACTAACCAAGGAGAGAAGCAACCTAGAACTAAGGAGAAACTTCCTGACAGTGAGAACAATTAACCAGTGGAACACCCTGCCTCCAGAAGCTGTGAATGCTCCAACACTGGAGGTTTTTAAGAAGAGACTGGACAGCCATTTGTCCGAAATGGTACAGGGTTTCCTGCCTGAGCAGGGGGTTGGACTCGATGACCTCCAAGGTCCCTTCCAATTTTATCATCATCATCATCATCATCATCATCATCATCATCATCATCATCATCATCATCATCATCTATAATAGGGGTCTCCAACTCTGGCAACTTTAAGACTTGTGGACTTCAACTCCCAGAATTCCCCAGCCAGCCAAGCTCCCTCGACAGCGACATAATTCAAACATAGTTCAAATATGAAAAACACAAACTGAAGAATGCCTCCACTATCCACCACGACGGTAAACAAAGGTTAATTGGTGTGCATGCAGCTCTGTATCTTTGACTTCATTAGGCGGGCAAGTATTTACATTAAAACACATTGCAAAAGGAAAATTGATTTTGAATCAATTTCTTTAAAATCTGTCTCAAATGTACTAAGTCTGCATTAACATTTCCTGGACTGATGAATTAACCAAAAGGGCTGGTTTCACACAACACATCAATAAGTCCAAGCTACTCCCTGGAGATCCATCTCCCCAGGTCCAGTCCACCCTAATTTACAGCAGGGGAGAGAAATCCCAACAGGACTGTCTGCTTAGCAAGTGGCTGTTGCAGCTCGCACAGAATGGGCAGCCTTCGCACACCAAGTCTGGGATTAGGGTGCACCCACACAGCTTCTC
>NW_015390394.1:23338-25297 GCF_001527695.2 Protobothrops mucrosquamatus | reverse complement strand
AGGGAGGGAGAGAGAGAGAGAGAGAGAGCACTCCCAAATCATTCAAGGCATTTCAGGACCAGGCAGGGATTTGAACCCGCGTCTCCCTAGTCACAGCCCAACGGGTTTACTGTGAGACTAGATGGGAACCAGCCTCTCAGTGGGGTGCAAGAAGAGTGGGGAAAGGGGTGCTCTGCCTTGTACCTGGAGCTACCTGTCTCCCTCCACCTCTTGATCTGCTGGGGGGGGGGCTGCCCATGGCTGGCTGGCAGAGAGGGGAGGTCAGGGCCCAGCTGTGCCTGGGGGTCTCTGCACTCTTCTCCTTACAAAGAACACCTGCCCTTTGCTTCCTTGAGAGTCCATCATGGGATGGTCCTGACTCTGAGAAGGCAAAGGCCTTTTTTTTTTTTTTGAGAAGCCCACAGCCCACTTCTTTGAGGGAGGGGGGAGTTTCAGAAAGAGGAAATATAGCTGCCCACCCTAATAACTGTCCCTCCGAGGGGACTTGAAGAGCTCAGCTCAGGCAAGAAGCCAGAAAAAGAATTAAGGGATGGCAAAAAAAATCTACATGCAGATCAGGAAATTAAGTTCCACACGATGTAAGGTCCACCAGACTGATACAGATAGTCCTCGACTTACGACCACAACTGAGCCCAAAATTTCTGTTGTTAAGTCAGACATTTGTTAAGTGAGTTTTGCCCCGGTTTACGACCTTCCTCGCCACAGTTGTTAAGTGAATCCCTGCAGCTGTTAAGTTCGTAACCCGGTTGTTAAGTGATACCGGCTTCCCCATTGACTTCGCTTGTCAGAAGGTTGCAAAAGGGGATTGCTTGACCCCGGGACACTGCGACGGTCGTAAACATGAACCAGCTGCCAAGCGCCTGCATTTTGTTCACGTGTCCATGGAGATGCGGCAAAGGTCATAACCCTGAAAAAACGGTCATGTCACTTTTTTCAGTGCCGTTTCTAACTTTGAACGGTCCCTAAATAAACTGTTGTAAATCAAGGACTGGCTGTAGTCACATTTTAGAGAGCCGAAAGGGGCCAAAAGCAAAGCCTTTTGCTACAGGAAGTATCCTGGCACCCCAAAAACGGGATTCTCCAGAGCTAAACAAATAACTGGGAAAAACCTCTTTGAACCGCAGCTGAAATTCGTTCTGCAGCTCTGTCCGAGCGGCTCCTTCTGCGGTCCCACCACAGAAGTAGAGGTAAAAGAAAGATAATAATAATAATAATAATAATAATAATAATAATAATAATAATAATAATAATAATAATAATAATAATAATAATAATAATAATAAAGTTGGAAGGGACCTTGGAGGTCATCTAGTCCAGCCCCCTGCTCTGGCAGGAAACCCTATACCATTTCAGACAAATGGCTGTCCAGTTTCTTCTTAAAAACTGCCAGTGTCGGAGCATTCACCGCTTCTGGAGGCAGGTGGTTCCACTGGTTAATTGTTCTGACTGTCAGGAAGTTTCTCCTTAGTTCTAGACTGGCCTATGCACTTCCTTGAAAAACATCTGCATTTCCCAGCCAAAGTCGCCCTGAAATACAGGTAGTCCTCGACCACAGCGGAGCCCAAAATTGATCTAGCTAAGTCAGACATTTGTTAGGTGAAGTTTTGCCCCAGTTTACGACTTTTCTTGCCGCAGTTGTTAAGTGAACCTCTGCAATTGATAAGCAAGGCGAATCTGGCTCCCCCATGGACTCTGCTTGTCAGGAGGTCGCAAAAGGGTTGATCACCTGACCCCGGGACCGTGCAGCCGTTATAAATACGAGTCGGTTGCCAAGCGTCTGAATTTTGACCATGTGACCATGGTCGTAAGAGTGAAAAACGGTCACAAGTCTCTTTTTTAAAGTGCCTTTGTAACTTTGAACAGTCACTAAACAAACTATTGCAGTGATGGCGAACCTTTTAGAGACTGAGTGCCCAAACTGCAACCCAAAACCCACTTATGCCGGGTGGGTGTGGCCCA
>NW_015390394.1:18986-22320 GCF_001527695.2 Protobothrops mucrosquamatus | reverse complement strand
AGTCGGTTGCCAAGCGTCTGAATTTTGACCATGTGACCATGGTCGTAAGAGTGAAAAACGGTCACAAGTCTCTTTTTTAAAGTGCCTTTGTAACTTTGAACAGTCACTAAACAAACTATTGCAGTGATGGCGAACCTTTTAGAGACTGAGTGCCCAAACTGCAACCCAAAACCCACTTATGCCGGGTGGGTGTGGCCCATTGGGTGGGCGTGGCCCACTGGGTGGGCATAGCTTCGGTGGTAATGGCAGACTGGGTGGGACTAAAAAGTTCAATCAATCAATTCCAACTTTGCAAGATCTTTTTTTCCCCCGCAAGAGGTTGAAATTGACTGATTGATTGAACCTTTTTTTTTTTTGAAAAGGTTTTATAGAACCCAGCTGAAGGCCTAGGACTGGGGTGATGGCGTGCGTGCCCACAGAGAGGGCTCTGAGTGCCGCCTTTGGCACCTGTGCCATAGGTTCGCCACCACTGAACTATTGTAAGTCGAGGACTACCTGTACCTGGGAGACTGTCTTCTGCTAACATGCTTTCTGATTATTATTGTAAGAATGTAGGGCTCATGTGGATGAAACTGCCGGCAGCCACTTGAAAAGCAAAAGGCCCTTATCCAACCAGCACTTCAAAGTTGGTGGCCGGAGAGGGCCAAGCCTCTTTGCGCCACTTGGGTGTCATCGCAATAAAAACTCTGCCCTTTGACCAGGGGTAGTCAACCTTGGCTCTTTTATGACTCGTGGACTTCAACTCCCAGAATTCCTGAGCCAGCTAAGCTGGCTCAGGAATTCTGGGAATTGAAGTCCACGAGTCATAAAAGAGCCAAGGTTGACTACCCCTGCCTTTGACAGTGGGTCTCCAAAGTTTGTGAACCATTTGAATTTTCAATATTGCTGCATAAATATCTCCTGTTTTATGCTCTGTCTTCCACCCACGTCCTAAAACTAGATAAAGGTAACCTAATTCATGAATCAAAGACATTAACTTGTTCATTTATTCATCGGGGGAAAAAGATCCAAAGCTACGTATTTATATGTGTGGCAATAAAATAAAAACCTAATAAAAACAAACGTTACAACTGTGGGAACAGTGGTAGGATTCAGCCAGTCCCCACCAGTTCGGCAGAGTTTTTTGCTGCCCAGGTCCAGAGTGGACTTCTGGAAGTGGCATCCACACAGTTGTTCACATATTTGAATCCCACCACTGTTTGTCGTGCTCCGGAATGCAATGGGATCCCATCGAAGTTTGTAACACCGGGTGACACTCCTCACAAGAGCTCTCACTTTCTGCAGTGGGGTGGGCAAGCTGATGTGGGGTGGGGGCAGTGGGGGCGTAGGCTAGATTTCCCCCAGCAAAACTGGGCAGTCGGCAGCTTCTTGTCATGCCTTTCTGTTACAGCTAGTTCTCAACTTACAACAGTCCGTTTAGTGACCGTTCAAAGTTACAACAGCACTGAAAAAAGTGACTTATGACCGTTTTTTACCCTTAGGACTGATCCCCAGGGTCGCGTGATCAAAATTCAGACGCTTGGCAACTCCCATGTATTTATGACATGTCCCGGGATCATGTGATAAAGGAAAGTCAATGAAACAACCAGATTCACTTAACAACCGTGTGACTAACTTAACAAATGCATTGCTTCCCTTAACAAATGTGGCAAGGTCCTAAAATGGGGCAAAACTCACTTAACGACGGTCCTGCTTAGCAACAGGAATTTTGGGGCTCAGTTGGGGCCATAAGGATTACCTGCAGTTTCCAAGGCCTTCAAGGAAGTAAGCAGTTAACAGAAAGCAAACATACAGTATGTGACCAGGCTTGTTATCTTGGATTATTTCTTAACAGCCGATGTTCATCAGAGTTTCCGGCTGCTGAGATGCTAAAATGTCTTTTGGGGGGGGCTAAGTGCACTCTTTCATCCCACATGAGAGACATGAGAATGGATTTGAGGAGGAGCCCTTCTATTCTACCACCTCTTAGTATCTTCAACGGTAGAGACCTTCAAGTTTCGGGGTTCTATAATCTCCCAGGATTTGAAATGGACACCTAACAGGAGAACCATCATTAAAAAGGCACAGCGAAGAATGTTCTTCCTTCGCCAGCTCGGAAGCCCACCCCAGGGGCTGCTAATCCAGCTCCACAGAGGAATAACTGAGTCTCTCATTTGTACCTCAATCATGGTCTGGTTTGGCACAGTAACCTAACAGGACAGGTGCAGACTTCAATGGATAGTTAGGACTGCAGGAAGAACAATCACAACCAGCCTGCCTTCCATTGAGGACCGGTATACTGCGTGGGTCAGAAAGGGGGCTGAGAAAGTATCTATAGATCCCTCACATCCTGGACATAATCTATTTCAACTTCTCTCCTGGGGATGGCGCTAGAGGGCATTGCATGCCCAAACTACGAGAACCAAAGGTAGTTCCCCCACCCCACCCCGTGCCATCACTCTGCTGAACGCCTAGTTCAGTAGTGGCGAAGCTGTGGCACGGGTTCCAGAGGCGGCACTCACAGCCCTCTCTGTGGGCACGCGCGCCGTCGCCCCAGTCCTAGGCCTTCAGCTGGTTTTATAAAACCTTTTCGCTTTAGGCCTCCGCCGCCGTGCGCAAAAAAAAAAGGTTCAATCATTCAGTCAATTTCAACTTCTCGCGGGAAAAAAAAAGATCTTGCAAAGTTGGAATTGATTGAACTTTTTAGTCCCACCCAGCCTGCCGTTACCACCGCAGCCATGTCCACCGAATGGGCCACACCCACCCAATGGGCCATGCCCACCCGGCACCCGACAATGCATAAGTGGGTTTTGGGTTGCAGTTTGGGCACTCGGTCTCTAAAAGGTTTGCCATCACTGGCCTAGTTCCACTGCCTTATGATGAAGGATATCTACCCATGTAGTAGGGCTAGTCCTCGACTTACCCCAGTTCATTTAGTGAACGTTCAAAGTTACAACGGCACTGAAAATAGTGACTTATGACCGTTTTCCACGCTTAGGACCGTTGCAGCATCTCTGTGCTCATGTGATCAAAATTCAAGGGCTGGGCAATTGGTTCATATTTATGACGGTGGCAGGGTTCCAGAGTCATGTGATCACTTTTTGTGGCCTTCTGACTAGCAAAGTCAATGGGCTCAATTCTGGTCATAAGCCGAGGACCACCTGTATTACTATGATCGTTCTCATCTCTCCTATTCACCTCTCCTATTGGTATCTTATGATTATATTACTTTGATGTTGGTGTATACACTGAGAAAAGTTTCTGCACCGGAGACAAATTCCTTGTGTGTCCATCAGACTTGGCCAATAAAGGATTCTCTTCTATTATTTACTGTTTTTGCCATAACGTGCTTGTC
>NW_015390394.1:15598-18675 GCF_001527695.2 Protobothrops mucrosquamatus | reverse complement strand
ACCACCTGTATTACTATGATCGTTCTCATCTCTCCTATTCACCTCTCCTATTGGTATCTTATGATTATATTACTTTGATGTTGGTGTATACACTGAGAAAAGTTTCTGCACCGGAGACAAATTCCTTGTGTGTCCATCAGACTTGGCCAATAAAGGATTCTCTTCTATTATTTACTGTTTTTGCCATAACGTGCTTGTCTCCAGCCAGAAAAAATAATCAGCATTGGTCCCATTGCCTCCCATTTATTGGGATTGAAAGTTTTGAAAGCCTTATTTATTTAACCTATGGTGATTTTTAAAGGCAAACATTAGTAGAAGGAAATCGGGTGTCCTGTGGTAAAGTTGATTTACAACTTGAGTAGTGCAAATGGGAGTGGAACACACAGTCCTTTCAGCAATTCCAAGAAGGCTCCACACCCATTTGCACCACTCAGGTGACCCTGAGGACACTGATAAATCTCCAAGTGGCCTCAATGACACTCTAAAAGAAGGCAAATGACCAGCTGTCTGCAAGGCATACAAATCCTTAATTCCTCACCATCCAGTCAGAGCTGAAGAAGCTTCTTGGATGAGAAGCGAAATGTCTTCAAAGAAAAACAAACAGCTGGTCATTTGCATTCCTTTAGAGAGTCATTGAGGCCACTTGGTGGTTTATCTGTGTCCTCAGGGTCATCTGAGTGGTGCAAATGGATGTGAACTCTTATTGGAACTGCTGAAAGGACTGTTTCACACCCATTTGCACCACTCAGGTGACCCTGAGGACACAGATAAACCTCCAAGTGGCCTCAACGGCTCTCTGAAAGAAGGCAAATGACCAGCTCTGTCTGCAAGGCATATAAATCTTTAATTCCTCACCATCCAGTCAGAGCTGAAGAAGCTTCTTGGATGAGAAGCGAAACGTCTTCAAAGAAAAACAAGAAAGCCCAGTTGCTTCGTGAAAAAGCACCTTTGGGAAAAGAACGGGACAAGAAACCACACTCTCAAGATGGCTGACGAGAGGCTACATCTCAGCTTCTGAAAGCTTAAAACTGGGGGCCAGAGTGAGTGCAATCATGACAGCTGCCCCTATGAAATGCACAGCCTCCAACCACAGTCTTTGGGGCTGGGAAGAGAAGATGGAACCAGAGATTTAAAATGCGTCACCCCCCCTCAGGGCACAGATCAAACTAAATTGCCCTGCCAGCCACAAAGAGAAAGAACATTTCAGATCCAAAGCATCAGCTGCACTCAGTGGCAGCATTAAAAAAAACCCTTTGCCTCAAGGTTCCCCACCCGTTCTCTCTTGGCAGGGGTTAAAAAACAAACCACAGAAGAACGTAATTCCTAGGAAACAGAGCCAAGGGACAGTCACAGCAAATTGTCCTAACCAACCCGAGTCGTCAGGTTCACATGACCTCTAAACCAAGGGTCCCCAAGCTCCGGGCCATGGCCCACTACCGGGCCTTGAGCAGTTTGGAACTGGGCCACGGAAGTGGCGGGCAAGGGTGTTGCGCGCATCCCCACTTGTGTGCGCAACAAGTGAATGTTTGCGCATGCGTGCCATTTGGGCACGCGGTGGGGATGTGTGCCCACTGCTTGCCCAAATGGAGCTGCGTGCGGGCACTTGCCCACTGCTTGTACGGAATCATCACTTCCCCCCTACTGGTCTACGAAGCTGGAAAAGTTGGGGGACTCTGCTCTAATCAAGCCACGGGAGATCCTTACATGCTAGGATTAGTCGCTGTCTCTGGTAGAAGGAGCCCAGCAGAAGCATCCAGTGTTTGTGTCAGAATCCAATTATATTTCATGTCTAGTTATCGACTATGGAAAACCCCATTTCTGCCCTCTCTGGATTCTGTCATACTACGAAGGGGAAGGGGGATGAGCAAAGGGGTTTTATGGCTCTCACTTCCTTCCTTAAAACTTCAAAGGGACTGAATGTGGATTCTCACCAAGAGGACTGACCATAACAATATGGCCCATCAGCTTTCATCTACTACTCTCTGAAGTCTCCCTTCCGCAGGACGTGAGGAAAAGGGGGTGGAAATATAACGCCTGGGATTGTCACTGGAAGGACGGTGGGGTGGGGGGCTGCTTGGGAACACTTAAAACCTTGAATGGTAGGGCTTGGCCCCTCAGATCCTGTCTAGCACGCCTGCAACCATCTTCTCTTAATAAAGACGCCTGTTGGAAGAGATATTCCAAGAGTTCTGTCTTCTTGAGATGTAAAGTGGGTCCTTACAGTTTGCTTACAAGCAGCCGTAAGACTCAAAGCGCCTCAAATTGCTGCGATGTTCGAGCTTCTCTCCCCAGCAAGAACCTCACCTGTAAAGGGATTCCTCCCCTACCTCAGCTGTGACAATGGTGCACATCTAAACTGAAAGACAAGGATTTTTGCTACTCTACGGGGAATTTAAGTGTGTGTGTGTGGGGGGGAAGGATTGGGGCAGTAATGGCGAACCTTTTAGAGACCGAGTGCCCAAACTGCAACCCAAAACCCACTTATTTATCACTGGGTGCCAGGTGGGTGTGGCTCACTGGGTGGGTGTGGTTGTGGTGGTCATGGCAGATTGGGTGGGTGTGGCCAAGGTGGGCGTGATCACCTTGATGTTGCTCAGGAGGGACGCCTGTGGGGGCTGGGCAGGATTGGAAGAGATCCAGGGGGTCTCTGGCAGGTGGGGCGGTGGGCAGGAGGCTCGTCCTGCAGGGTGAGGCAAGGCGAGGCAGGGCGGGGGTACCATTGTCACAGGGCAAGGTCAGACCGGGGCGGCTGCTGCCTGACACCATTGGCCCCTGCACACAGAGGCCAGCGAGTGCATGGGTGCTGGGATGCATCTGGCCATGTGGGACCTCGGCGAGTTAGTGGGCAGCTGGTTGAAGAGGGACAGTTACCATCTGCGGCATCGGACCTGGGTATCTCCGAGACCGTCTTCTGCCGCAGATTACCTCCCATCGACCGGTACGCTCCCACAGAGCGGGCCTCCTCAGGGTGCCGTCGGCCAAACAGTGTCGGCTGGCGACCCCCAGGGGGAGGGCCTTCTCTGTGGGAGCCCCCACCCTGTGGAATGAACTCCCCCCAGAGATCCGGATTATTCCGG
>NW_015390394.1:8825-15588 GCF_001527695.2 Protobothrops mucrosquamatus | reverse complement strand
TCTAATATATATTTTAATTTGGTTTTTAGATATTTATTGTATAGCTCTGTTTTTACTTACCTGTAAGCCGCCCTGAGTCCCTCGGGAGAAGGGCGGGGTATAAATTAAAGTATTATTATTATTATTATTATTATTATTATTATTATTATTATTATTATTATTATTATTATTATTATTATTATTATTATTATTATTATCTTTGGGGCACGGCGTGCGTGCCCACAGAGAGGGCTCTGAGTGCCGCCTCTGGCACGCGTGCCATAGGTTCGCCACCACTGGATTGGGGAAACAGTCCCCCCCCCTCAGTATTTAACACACACTTTCACTCTGCTGAATCCATTCAAACTATGACACTTAAGACTCTCCGAGCTCATAAGGAAGGTGCTTACTCACTTGGACAAATCAGTGCCTCTTTTGCGGTGATGCTCTTGTTACACGCGTAACACATGGTCATGCCAGAGACTGTGATGGAAGTGAAGAGGTGCCCGTTGGTATAGCGGGCGTCTTTATCCTTGCCTTCCTTCATCCTTTCTTTTTCTTTGTTCTGAAAAAAATAAATAAAGAGAAAAGAGGGTGTTTGTTAACGGGCCAGGAACTGGTGAACAAGGTCCACTTGACCTGAGGGGCTGGATTCTGATTTTTCCCGCCACCCCAAAAGCCTTCACATGTTCTACTCCAGCACTTACGTAGGGCAGGGTCACACAAATGGATCTCACATTTAACACCATAGAAACTGCATACTTTTTTTTAAAAAAAAAATCACATTTAATTTTGCAGATATAATGCAGACAGACTTGGGAGGGGGCACGTAAAATCTTTAGCTCTGGGGTTGTGCCAAGGACCCCAGGCCGAAATGAAAACAACTTATGCTCTTTTCTCCCGAAAATCTCAACGTCTGAAAGTATTTGGGGGTCAGAAATACAGCAATTGGTGGCCTCCTTCCTGATTCATCTCAAATCCAAAATGTTCTGTAGCATGTTTCTTCTTATCTATGGTCTCACTTGAGAGAAATGTTACTAAAATAAATTTCAATCCAAGATCATGCTTACTGTTCCCGCTTTGCGTGAAAAGAATTAGCTGCTGAAACTGAAGCAGTACAGCAAAAAGACCCAGGACCTCCCCAAATTACAAGGATTCCTAAGATCATCAACACCAACCCACTGCCCAAAGCCAGGACTCTTCCCAGTTCCACATCTACTCATGGAATTTATGGAATTCAGATCAAAGCCAAAAAGCTGGGCAACTTCTTCAAATGACTCAAACGAGCCAGCCAAAACGCAATTAAAAAAAAACAAAACAAAAAATACGACAGCAGCTGAAATTCCACCTCTTTATCATAAGCAGAAATTAATTAGGCTTGTAAACTCCGCTGCGGCACATTGGATGAGTCAAACAAGCAACTTAAGCTATAAATACCTTTTTATTTTATTTTTAAAAAAATAATCAACTGAACTTTCAGTGGAAACAAGTCGCTGAAGAAAATCAGCCCCTAATTCCCTCCTGTGTTTGACTTCACGGCCTTTTCTTCCCACCCAAACGCCCGGCACCTGCCCCCAACACACCTTTCCCACGCTGTTCCCTCTCTGGGTCTGGCTCAGCCGCAGTCCATTCCTGCTCATGCCTGGGCCTGGGGGGTGCCCAGGGGGTCTTGAGATGCCAAGGGCCAGCTGCCCCTCGTAAACCCTCGGATAGCTCATCCTAGCCCGAAGGAGGATCTGACTGGATCATCTGAAATCTCCTGTCTGACTCAACCCCGTTCCCTGAGAGCAAGCACCGAAAAACCCAACACCACGTTGAGTCGGCTTGGAAAGCCCAGATTGAGGAGATGCAACGAGGAGGCGGAGAGAAAACGAAGAGGAGGAGGAGGTTAAAAAAAAAAGAAAGAAAGAAAAAAGACACCCAGGCAGTTCATCTTTTCCTGTACCTCTCTGCTTCCAATAACCATGACAACCGTTGCGTCTGACGGAGAAATCCCACCACCGTCCCTGCCGTACATGCCTCAGCACTCACAACTTCTGCCAACCTGGTGCCTTCCAGGTGTGTGCTAGCGGAGTCCCAAGCTTTCCACAAGGGGTCAGGTTGGGGAAGGCTCATAGAATCCTACAGCTGGAAGGGACCTTAGAGGTCTTCTAGTCCTTATTCCATCCCAGGCCAATGGGTTGTCCAATCTTTTCTTGAAAGCTTCCAGCGATGGAGCCCCCAGGCTCATTCAAGGAAAAGATCCTTTGGTGCAGTGGTGGGATTCAGCCGGTTAGCACCCCTTCGGCAGAACCGAAGCTAATTTTTGATTGCCCAGGCCCAGAATAGACTTCCAGAAGCGGCATCCATGGAGACAACCGGTTGTTCACCTATTTGAATCCCACCACTGCTTTGGTATCACATATAGCCGGGAAGGAGGATTCTGCTATCAACTCCTTTTTTAGAAAATTTACATTTACCTATCGTTCCATTTTGAAGCACAAGGTAGGATTTAGATCAGTGGTGGCGAACCAGAGGCGGCACTCGGAGCCCTCTCTGTGGGCACGTGCGTCATGCCCCGGAGATGGCAACCATCCCTCTTCAACCAGCCGCCCGCTAACTCGCCGAGGTCCCACATGGCTGGATGCATCCCAGCACCCATGCGCTCGCTGGCCTCTGTGTGCGGGGGGCGATGGTGTCAGGCAGCAGCTGCCCCGACCCCTGCCTCACCTTGCCCTGTGACAATGGCACCCCTGCCTCACCTTGCCTCACCCCGCAGGACGAGCCTCTTGCCCACCGCCCCACCTGCCAGAGACCTCCTGGATCTCCGCCAACCCAGGCGTCCCTCCCCACGAGCAACATCGAGGTGATCATGCCCACCTTGGCCACACCACCCAATCTGCCATGACCACCACACCCATGCCCACCCAGTGAGCCATGCCCACCTGGCACCCGGCGATAGACAAGTGGGTTTTGAGTTGCAGTTTGGGCACTCGGTCTCTAAAAGGTTCGCCACGACTGATTTAGATACTTGCGTCCCGTATACCTGCTAAGTGGATCTGCACAGCCCCCCCCTTTCCGTTTCACAAAATGAGCAGATAAACTGAGCTATCTTGCAAAGAGTCTATATTTAACCCAAAAAGCCATTTCCTGCGCATTCTAATTCCATGTTTAGGAAGCTCTTGATTGTCACACCGAGGCTTAAATTGGAAGGACTGAGTCACTTGCAGAGGGCTTCACCTCTCCGAATAGAGGGATAATCCTTCCGGAAAACCTGGCCCAGATGATCTGTGGTCAGACTCTGTCGAAAGTCACTTTCCATGGACGGTGCCAGATCATCGGAGACTCTCTGAGGCCCAGATTTTCCAAATCCTCTGTAAAACACAGCCAGTATAGTTTCAGGCTATTCTACTTGCTGGATTCTTTCTGGGCGTAGGAGCAAAACTAGAGAAACAATCCTCACTCACGGTCACTCACACCGTAGTTACCTCCCGTCGTGACTACTGCAATGTGCTCTACATGGGGCTGCCCTTGAAAAGCATCCCAAAACTCCAGTTGGTTCAAAATGCAGCGGCCCGCATGGTTTTATGCAGACCTCAGTATGCACATGTGTCACCTCTCCTGCGGGAGCTCCATTGGTTCCTGATTTGCTTCCAGGTATAGGTCAAGATGCTAGTTGTCACCTCCATGGCTGGGGACCAGGTTATCTGAGGGACCGTCACATCTACCCGACCCACTAGAGGGGGAGACAAGGAATATTGCAGGTCCCATTCCCCTAAGGAGGTACAAAGAGAAGGACTATGGGTGACATGATAGCACTCTTCCGATATTTGAGATGGCTGCCACAAAGAGGAGGGGGGGTCAACCTATTTTCCGAAGCACCAGTAGGCAGGACAAGAAGCAACCGATGGAAATGAATCAAGGAGAGAAGCAACCTAGAACTAAGGAGGAATTTCCTGACAGAACAATTTATCAGTGGGATGGCTTGTGTCCAGAACTGTGGGTGCTCCTTCACTAGAGGCTTTTAAGAAGAGACTGGACAGTCATTTGTCTGACATTGTATAGGGGTTAGGGTTAGACAAGAAATAATGGATGGAAACTAATCAAGGAGAGAAGCAACCTGGAATTAAGGAGAAACTTCCTAACAGTGAGGACAATTAACCAGTGGAAAGAGCTTGCCTTCATACAAAATAGTACTGGGAGTCCTGCTTGAGCAGGGGGTTGGACTAGACCAGGGCTTTTCAACCTTTTCACCCATTGTACCACTTTTAGGATATTGCAATATCCGAGTACCACCAGTCGCCTAGCAAGGTGTCAAAAACTTGATGACCAAAAAAAAAAAAAGGAAAAAAGTGATAAAGTACAGGTAGTCATCGACTTACAACAGTGTCGCTTAGTGACTGTTCAAAGTTACAATGGCACTGAAAAAAGTGCCCCCCCAAGCCACAGCCGAGCAAGACCCCTGCCTGCCCGCCCGGCGGCGCTCTTCCTCCTGTCCGAGGTTTCAATTGTTGTGAGCATTTCTGTTGAGGATTGGCAGCGGGGGTGGGGTGGGGTGTGTGTAGTTTTTATTCCCCCCGTCTGCTGGGTGGTTGCAGCAGGTTTTGGTCACTTCACATGACCCTGGGACACTGTGACCGTCATAAATATGAATCGGTTGCCAAGCATCTCAATGTAAATCACAAGACCCTGGAGAGGCTGCAACATTCCAGCTGATCGGCGCTTCTTCTGGGCTCAGCAGAAGCGCCAGGATCAGCACCGAGCTCAAGCTGGAGCCTGGCGCTGATCCTGGTGCTTCCGCTGAGCCCTGACAGCCCTGCAGCTCCAGCCGTCTCTCGCTCAGGCTTGTGCGGTGCTGCCACCAGTTCAGCTCATTCCCCTCCCCTGCTACCACTTTTCTAGGATGGTGGCGTACCACCTGCCAGGTGCCAATGTACCCCAGGTGGTACCCGTACCACTGGGTGAAAAGCCCTGACCTACAAGGTCCCTTCCAGCTCTGGTATTCTTTATTCTATTCTGAACTAACCACATGAGTCACTTGGCATGCTCAGACTCAACAATACCCTTCAAAGGCGTTCGTAGAATAAGTACATCATTACTCCTGGTGCATGGCTCATAGTATGATCAGGCTGCGGCAGAGACAAACAAAAAATGCTGGTGCAAACACCAGAAACTTTGCTTGAGGAACTTAGCCCAGTTCTGTATTTAGACCAGATCCCTGGCTTGACAGATGCGGACAAACCAACCAATTGGAACGGAGAGAAAGTCAAGAATACAACTTTCTAAGTCCCAAAAGTCTACAAACACCCACAATCCAACTGCAGTGTGACGGCAAATAGTGCGACGTGTTAATTAGAAATGCCCCCAAATGAAAACATCTCCAAGTCCTGCGATCAGATTAGGACTCAGTTAAAGCAAAAGGTTGTCATAGCAGGCTCTTCTAAGAAAGAAGAAGCAAGGACTTCCTGTTGCCAAACATTTGAGCAATAGTGCAGTCAAGAGGCTCGGTTATTTTGGAGAAGAGCTGACTTAAGAGTCATCTGTCTCAGCAAATACGAGGGGGGGACAGAGAGAAAGAAGTCGCCCTTTCTACAAGGGCCGCTGCAAGCACAGCTGTCCACAGCTGCAAGGCTTGGGAAGAGCTGTTGGTCTTCCCTCCCTGCCTAGCAACTGAAGACCTGCAGCCAGCAGTTTTAAAAATCTCACTATTTGGGGGGGGGGGATATTTCCCATGCAAAGAGTTGCAGGAGGTTTTGCAAAAGGTGTTTTGCAAAAAAAAAAAGCCCTCCCTACCCACCCAAAATAGTTTCTCACCCGTACAACATTCAAAGGGAAGTTAATTCACATTAGGCCAGCTCCAACTATTTCAGCTGAGCAGCTGGAATGAGGTTTCCGAAAGGTTCCCACGGCTTCTTGGAAATCACTTTGGAAACCGCTTGGCCACACTCGGTACAACCTGGGCAACTGTCACACAGCACTAAGTAACTGTTGTTAACAAATGTTTTACAACGGTGAGAAGCATCAGAGCAGCCCATAAGCCAGAGTAAACAAGTGGGTGGCTGTGAGGGAGACCCTGGAGTCCTTAACCACTTAAACGTGAGCCAGCCGTGTGTGGCAGCCGCCAGAACAGCTAATACAATCCTTGGTTGTATAAACAGAGGCACAGAATCAAAATCGCGCGAAGTATTAGTACCGCTTCATAAAGCCTTAGTATGACCACCCCTGGAACACTACATCCAGTTTTGGTCTCCACATTACAAAAAAGATGTTTGGAAAAAGCACAGAGAAAAGCAACTAGGATAATTAAAGGCCTGGAGACGAAAACATAGGAAGAACGGTTGCGGGAATTGGGGATGGACAGTCTAGAGAAAAGAGGGACTAGGGGTGACATAATAGCAGTATTCCAGTATTTGAGGGGCTGCCACAAAGAAGAGGGGGGCTCAACTTATTTTCCAAAGCATCAGAAGGCAAGACAAGAAACAATGGATGGGAACTAATCAAGGAGAGAAGCAACCTGGAATTAAGGAGAAACTTCCGAAGAGTGAGAACAATTAACCAGTGGAACAGCCTGCCTGTCAGAATCCAAATATACTCCATATCTAGTTCTCAACCATGAAAACCCGCATTTCTGTCTGCTCTGGATTCTGACATACGATGAAGGGAAGGGGGTGAACAAAGGGGCTTTATGGCCCTCACTTCCTTCAGCCTACTTCAAAGGGACTGGAGGTGGATATCACCAAATGGACTAACAATAACAATGGGGGTCATTAGCTTTCATGTAATCCTTTTTGAAGTTCCTCCCGGC
>NW_015390394.1:0-1543 GCF_001527695.2 Protobothrops mucrosquamatus | reverse complement strand
GTCTTTGTGAATCCAGCGCCTGTGGATTGTAAATCATGGTTGGTGGGTCAGTGTATCATGGGAACCCAGCCAACTGTAGCCCTTTGAGCAAACACTGCTGTAGTTAAGCAAATATTGGCTTAGGCCCAGTCCCGGCTGCTCTCATCCAGAGCTCAGGGCAATCTGGCTTACGGGACACGATCCGCAACGCCACAAGCAGGAGGTGGGAAGAAGGACGCCAAGCCTTGTTTATCTGGAGCACCTTTCGCACAGGATCACCTGAGCCCAGAGAGAAAGGAGGAAAGTTTTGGAAAAGTATAAGTAAAACGTTAAGACCAGGCCAAATAATTATATTAATTTTACAACTCAGCTGGAACTGGAAAGAAGAGAAGAAAAAGAACAACTAAGGTGACTAAAAGGCCTGGAGACTAAAACATATGAAGAACATGACCCTGGGGCACTGCAGCCGTCGTAAATAGGAGTCAGTTGCTGAGCTCCTGACCGTGGGGATGCTACAGCAGTCGTAAGTGTGAAAAATGGTCATAAGTCACTTTTTTTCGGTGCCGTTGTAACTTGGAACTGTCCCTAACGGAGCTGTTGTTAACCTGTACTTGGTTCTGTTCCCAATTATCTATCTATATAAATAAAAATGTAAATGTTCGTTTGTTCAAAATCTTAAATCTCCGAATGTTCTTCACCGATTGCTTTGAAATTTTGATACAACGTTGCATTCGAATACGCGCGTGTTTTTATATACCTATATTATATAAATGTCACACCTGTGACAGGTAAAAACATGCTTTTTTGAAAAACAGCGCCATCTGTTGTACGTAAAAGCAACACACGCCAGACTGAGCCACAGCAACGCGTGATCGGGTACAGATAGTATTAAAATAATTGTTTTAACTGATGGAGAGGTCCAGGTGCAACTCAACGTTTAAAAAAGGGCTCAAAGAAAAGGTGAGCTGACGGGTTTGAGATACCAATAAGCAGCAACTATTTAGAGGGAAAACCTGGACACTGAGATCTTAGAAAGAGTGCAGAGAAGAGCACCAAAGATTGTTACGGGACTGGAGGCTAAACCATACAATGAAGGATTGAGGGAACTGGGTATGTCTAGTGTATAGCAGAGAAGAATTGGGGTTGGGGGGACATAATAGCAGCCTTCCAGTACTTGAGAGGCTGTTGCAGCAAAGAGGGGATTGACCTATTTTCCAAAGTACCATCCATCCATCCATCCATCCATCCATCCATCCATCCATCCATCCATCCATCCATCCATCCATCTATCTATCTATCTATCTATCTATCTATCTATCTATCTATCTATCTATCTATCTATCTATCTATCTATCTATCTATCTATCTATCTATCCAGGGCTTTTTTTTGTCATAGAATGCTCAGAACGGAGTTCCGGCACCTTTTTTGGATGGAACCTTGTAGGGTAGGCAAGGCAGGTTGTATGACGTATGTGAATTCTGGCACCTTTTTTTTTTTTTAACAAAAAAGCTCTCTCTCTCTCTCTCTCTCTCTCTCTCTCTCTCTCTCTCTCTCTCTCTCTCT
>NW_015390393.1:281796-285299 GCF_001527695.2 Protobothrops mucrosquamatus | reverse complement strand
GCCGCTGAGAGGTCTAGCAGGACCAGGATAGAGGAACAGCCTCTATCCCGAGCCCTCCAGAGATCATCAACCAACGCGACCAATGCCGTTTCCGTGCTGTGCCCAGGCCGGAAGCCGGACTGGCGCGAGTCTAGATAGACAGTTTCTTCCAGGTGCTGAGGGAGCTGTCGTGCCACCACACTCTCAACAACCTTCGCAAAATATAAATTACAAGCCTTTGCAGATGATTTGGTCTTTATCTTGGAGGAGCCATTAGAAACATCTACTAAATTGTTGCAGAAAATAGAAAAAATTGGAGAAGTGGCTGGTTTGAAAATAAACAAAGAAAAGACTAATGTATACTGCTCACAAAAATAAAGGGAACGCAAACCCCTTCAGTTCCATGGTAAAATGTTCCCTTTATTTTTTTGAGCAGTATATTAACAAAGAACTTAACAGATAAACAGAAAACCTACTTTACAAAAAAGACAAACTTGCAAATAGTCAAAAAAGTTAAATATTTAGGCATATATCTTACACCAAGATGCATAACACTAAAAGAAGATAATTATGAAAGACTCCTGAAACAAATAAAATTAGACTTGGAAAAATGGAAAAACCTCCAACTTTCACTGTTAGGAAGAATAGCAACAGTGAAAATGAGTATTTTACCGAAACTACTACTCTTATTCCAAACAATCCCCGTAAAACTGGGGAAGACTTTCTTTGATGATTTAAATACAACAATAATAAGATTCATATGGCAAGGAAGAAAGCACGAATTAAAACTAAAATGCTACAAGAAGCTAAAGATAGTGGAGGATTTGGACTTCCAGATTGGAGACTTTACTACCAAGCAGCGATTTTACTGTGGATTAAAGAATGGATAACCTTGAGAAACAAAAGACTGCTCTACCTGGAGCGGCATGACCTGCAATTGGGTTGGCATGCCTTTCTGTAGTATGGGAAAAATAAAATACACAGATACTTTCAACACCATGCTATAAGGCAGGGCTTTTCAACCAGTGGTATTTATTTAATTTATTTATTTATTTATTTATTTATTTATTTATTTAATTTAATTTATATGCCGCCCTTCTCCCGACGGGACTCAGGGCGGCGCACAACATACTTAAAACCAAAACATATATACAATCCCCCCCTTAAAACCGAATTAAACCAAATTTAGAGTTGCGTCTTTCAAATTCCTAAAAGACCCAGTATAAAATCCACCCTAGGTCANGGTCTTGGAAGGGTTGAGCCTGAGTCTGTTTCCCCCCATCCAGACCCGTACGGCCTCCAGGCAACGGGCCATCACGTCAAGGGCATCGTTGGGGTGGCCTGGGGTGGAAATGTACAGCTGAGTGTCATCAGCGTACTGATGGAAATCCACCCCAAAGCCACGAATGATCTCCCCCAGCGGTTTTACATAAATATTGAACCACCTGTGGTACATTGGCACCTGGCAGGTGGTATGCGACCATGCTAGAAAAGTAGCGGGGGAGGGGAATGAGCTGAACCGGTGGCAGCACCGCACAAGCCTGAGTGAGCGATGGCTGGAGCTGCAGGGCTGTCAGGGCTCAGTGGAAGCACCAGGATCAGCGCCAGGATCCAGCTGGAGCTCAGTGCTGATCCTGGAGCTTCTGCTGAGCCCAGAAGAAGCGCCGATCAGCTGGAATGTTGCAGCATCTCCAAGGTCTTGTGATTTACATTCAGATGCTTGTCAACCGATTCATATTTATGACGGTCACAGTGTCCCAGGGTCATGTGAAGTGACCAAAACCTGATGCAACCACCCAGCAGACGGGGGGGAATAAAAACCAAACACCCCCCACCCCACCCCCGCTGCCAATCCTCAACAGAAATGCTCACAACAATGAAAACCTCAGACAGGAGGAAGAGCGCGGCTGGGCGGGCAGGCAGGTGTCTTGCTCGGCTGTGGCTTGGGGGGCACTTTTTTCAGTGCCATTGTAACTTCGAACAGTCACTAAGTGAACTGTTGTAAGTCGAGGACTACCTGTACTTTATCACTTTTTTCCTTTTTTTTGTCATCAAGTTTTTGACACCTTGCTAGGCGACTGGTGGTACTCAGGTGTTGCCATATCCTAAAAGTGGTACAGTGGGTGAAAAGGTTGAAAAGCCCTGCTATAAGGAATGTACTCCTTTTAGAATGGGAGAGAATAAAACAAAAAAATTATATGAAAACACCAGAGTGGCTTTCAACAATGGAAGCTTTTGCCTACCCAAATTTAATTAATTATGATAAACTGGTCACCTATAAAGATATTCTCGATAATGATGGAAAACTCAAAGACAGACAAGGCTTACAACAACAAGGCATTGACCTATCATGGTGGTCTTACTAACAAATTAAAACAAGATATGAGAAAGACTCAAAGACAGTGGGATTTTATAAAGAACAGATAGAATTTGATCAAATACTTTTGAAAACAGATGAAAATTTGATTAAGAAACTTTATAGATTTCTGCTAAAATGGAAGATGGAAGAAGAACAAGTAAAAGAGACAATGATAGTATGGGCAAAAAACTTTGGATACTCTATAGACTTAGAAGCTTGGCAAAAGCTATGGGATAGAAATATTAAATTGACTAAAGCAGCTTCATATAAAGAAAATTTGTATAAAATGTTTTACAGATGGCACATGACACCAGTAAGGTTAGCGAAAATGTTTAAAGATGTTTCGAATAATTGTTTGAAGTGTAAACAAAAGCCAGGCACTTACTATCATATCTGGTGGGTATGCCCCAGTGCAAAGAAATACTGGTTCAAGATTCATATATGGCTGGAAAAGATGACTAAAACACATATAGAATTTAGGCCAGAACTGTTTCTGTTAGGATTATTAGGATCTAATTATGGGAAAGAGAACGAGTATCTGATATTACATATATTGACAGCTGCGAGAATAGCATTTGCCCAATACTGGAAAAATGAAGATATACCATCTGACGAGATTATAATTAGGAAAATTTTAGAATGTGCAGAAATGGATAGATTAACGTTAGAGATTAAAGAGAAAGAAGACTCAGTCTTATCAATGGTTAACAAAATTAGATAATGAAATTGAAATTTATTAAGATGACTGATTTTTTTCTTTTGATTAATTGATATGTTTTATAATTTTTGTTATTCTTGTTGACTACAGTTACTGATTATTATATTAGCCCTGTTGAAAACTTGTATCCGGATGATAGTTTGCTTGCTAAAGCTTGAAATGTCTGTGGGGGCAACCCCATTGTTGTACCTACCCCCACCCTTTTTTTTCTAATTTTGAGCAACCAATGTCCTTGCTGCTGTTATACAATACAACATCAGTTTCATTTCTTTTTGATCCAAATTGTCCATAATACCCAATAAAAATAACTGCAGTGTAAATTTTATCTTTTTCTTAAAAATCTGTTGAATATTCCACCAAATCTTAATCCAAAAGGCTTTAACATCCCTACATGTCCACCAAATGTGATAATAAGTAGCATCCATACTACCACATCTCCAACACTTT
>NW_015390393.1:269222-279187 GCF_001527695.2 Protobothrops mucrosquamatus | reverse complement strand
GCCCTTTTAATCAAATCCTGTTGAAAGACTTCTTTACCCTTATAGTTCATTTTCTCAATAAGTCTTTGTTTTTGTTTCTTACGTAATTGATACGCTAACCATCTTCCAGGTTTATCTGCATTACAAAATGTATTATGTTTCATATATTTCAGATTGATAGCAATTTGATCAGAGAGCAACATATTATACTGTTCTTTCAACATTACAATAGATGCTTTTAAACTCTTATCCATTGGATTTAAGGAGAAAGCTTTTTCTTTTATTTTTATCTCTTGTTCTATATCTTTATAATTTTACTGCTGTTTTCGCTTATAAGCAGAGTTCATTGAAATTAAGGCACCCCTCATAACTGCTTTGCTTGCGTCCCAAACCATCGATATAGGGGTGCCTTTATTCATATTCAATGCGAAAAATTCTTTTAAATAATCCTTAAGTTTCTGCACATTTGTTTCATAATTCAATAAATTCTCATTCAATCTCCAGGTCCTTCTACTACCTCCATCAGTTGAGATCTCCATCCATACAGGACTATGGTCCGACAAAATCTTAGGAAAAATCTTCACCTTCTTAACCCTAGGCATCAAATCAGTAGTAATCAAAATAAAGTCAATTCTGGAATAGGATTGATGCCTATCCGAAAAAAAAGTGAAGTCACTCTCTCCCATATTCCTTTCACGCCATATATCTCTTAACTCAAAGTCTTCCTGTAAAGCAAAAAAACTTTTAGGCAATTTAATTTGCATTGAGGTCTTAGCTGAAGTCTTTTTATCTCTTTTTGGATCCATTACACCATTCCAATCTCCCATCATAATAACTGATTTATAATCCAATTGCATTATCTTTTGATGCAAAACAGTAAAAAATTGCTTTTGTTGTTGATATAAATTTGGTGCATATAAGCCCACAAGAAGACATTTTTTCCCATTCAAAATGATTTCCACAAGTACAAATCTTCCTTCTGCATCAGCATCTATTAATTTTGGCATCAGTTCCTTTTTAATATAAAAAACTACACCCGCTTTTTTCTTTTGAGAGGAGGCCGCAAAATGTAAACCCAATTTAGGATTAAATAAATACTTTTGATCTTTTAATGTAATATGAGTCTCTTGTAGACATATAATATCATTCTTATGCTGCTTCAAATAATAAAATATTTTTCTCCTTTTTGTGGTGAATTCAATCCATTAACATTTAGAGATATTAACTTAACCATCCTTTGGTTTTTGGAGCTTCTGAATCATCCCTTGAAGATCCATTGTAACAGATCTTTTAGGTCTGGCCCCTCCCACTGGCTCCGAAGTAGTTGAACTTGTTTGGGGCATAGCCTCTTTCTGTTGTTCTCTTTCTTTACGCTTATGAGCCGCGCGTGTCATTCTCTGATCTTTTGGATCCTGTTTTGCCTCCAACACTTGTAAATTCTGAAAATCTCCTGCAGATAATGACATAGCTCCAGGTAAATCCACAATCAATTGTTCTACTCCTTCTTCTGTTCCTTTAGCTGGTGATGTAGAAGATGAATCAGCTTTCAGAACCGTTAGGTAAAAATTTCTTGCCTTCTGTAATGTATTAAGTCTATAACGGTTCCCAGAAAATGTGAAGGCCATCCCAACTGGTATTTCCCATCTAAAAGGTATTTGCGGCTTCTTCAACTCCTGAGCCAAAAAAGCAAACTCCTTTCTTTTTTTTTAAATCTTTGAAGGTATTTCTTTCAAAAGTATAATATCCTGGGCAGCAATCTGAAATCTCTGTTGGTAGAAGGCCTGTATAATTTCATTTCTACGTACTTTTCTAGAGAAATAAACAACCACATCCCTAGGCTGTTTTCTCTGATGTGCAACCCATGAATTGACTCTAAATATTTTTTCAATCTCTCCATAGATAATTTCAGGGTCGCAGTCTAAAACCAACGCTAGAGCAGCTGATACCTCTTCTCTCAATTTCTCCTGTACGTTTTCTTGAAGGCCTCTAATTCTTATTGCATGTTCCATCTCTCTGAATTGTGCCATCACAATATCATTTTGAGCAATCTCAATACTCTCTTCAACTTTTTCCATTTTCTCCTCCATCCCTTCCATTTTTTCTCCCACTTCCTCCACACGATTCTCTATACGATCCATATGAAAAGCAAAGCCCTGAAAGATTTGAGACATATTCTCACAAAGTTCATCATTCTTTTTAGCAAGAAGCTCTTCTGTCTCTACTCTCATTTATTGTACAATTTGTTTGGACATCTGCGTCTGCATCTGCATCAAAGAATCCTGCAAATCCTTTAAAGTAATATAAGGTGGTGAAGAGGGTGGAGGAGTTTTAGCTCTCTGTTGTGTAGTTTGTACAGCTGGAGAGGAAACAGCTGATTTAAGTGGTGCAGGGACTACACCTCGTTTAGAAGCCATTCTTGAATTTAAAAAAGATCTTAATATAAAATCCAAAGCAGCAGAAAGTCAAACAGATTTTACTTTAATTTTTCCTTATTTTTTAAGAATTTTTTTCCAGCTTTACAATGTAGCAATCCACAACCGGAAGGAAAGTAAAAGTGTCTCTTTAAAACAAAGAAGCGGCTGAGCCGCAGCCATTTTTTTTTCCTCCAAAAGTTAACTTTCGATTTTCAATCATTTGAGAAGGGTACTTAATCTTCTGAGTCACAGTTTTAATTTATTTATAAAAAGTCCAAGTTTCCTAGTTAGCTCCGTCTGTTAAAAGTACTCACAAATAAATTCCAAAAAATCATCAGAGGTGGAGACGGCGTCTGGCTTCGCTAATAGCGAAGACGTCCCGATCTGCGGAGGAACTCTGAGCTCCGGAGGAGTTCTCACCTTCGCCTCGCTGGAAACACCCAGGGAGGCTAGGGAACTCAACTCCTACTCACGAGTAAGCTCTCCTTCTCTCCTTTGCCCGGAGAGAAGTTTCAAACTGCCAAACAGCTGATAGGCGCTGTTTTGGCGATTTTTACACAGTCCTGGACGGGAGGCTGTCAAACAACCTCCTTCGGCAGCCGCCGAGCCAACCGGAAGCCGGTTTTATCCTTTTCATACCATAAAAATGCGTGCCACCCACGTTGTAAGCCATGTCCTTCTAAATATAACAACCTTTTGTTTCTGAGGGTTATCCATTCTTTTAGCCATGTTAGAGCACATGCTTGGTAGCATAGAACCCAATCTGGTAGTCCAAATCCTCCATTTTCTTTGGCATTTTCAGTTTAATTCTGGCTTTCCTTCCTTGCCAAATAAATTTCAAGATCAATCTATTCAAACCATCAAAAAACCTTTTTTCTATTTTTATAGGTACTGTTTGGAAAAAAAAAGTTTTGGTAAAATATTCATTTTCACAGTAGCTATTCTTCCTATTCTTCCATTTTTCCAAGTCTATTTTTATTTGACTTAGTAATTTTATGTAATTATCTTCTGTTATCGTTGCACATCTTGCTGTTAAGTATATTCCCAAGTATTTAAGTTTCTTAACTAATTGTAAGTCTATTTTTTCTGACAGTTGTGTTTTTTGCTTATCTGTAAGGTTTTTAACTATAACTTTGGTTTTTTCTCTGTTTATTTTCAATCCTGCTATTTCTCCAAATTCTTCTATCTTTTTCAATAATTTAGAAGTTGTCTCCAATGGTTCTTCTAGAACAGGCATGTCAAACTCATGACGTCGCGCGACGTATCTTGACTTTTTCCCCATTGCCAGAAATGGGGTGGGCGCAGTTTTGGCGTGACGCATCTGGCCCGTGGGCCGGCAGTTTCACATGCCTGTTCTAGAATAAATACCAAGTCATTTGCAAATGCTTGTAGTTTATAGCTTTCATCTTTTATCTCCATTCCTTTAATTTCCAGATCTTGTCTGATATTCCTATTAAGAACTTCCAATGTTAGTATGAATAGCAGTGGGGATAGTGAACATCCTTGTCTTGTACCTTTCTTTATATTAAAATTCTCCGTATAGTCTCCATTGACAATTACTTTTGCTGTTTGTTTATCATATATCATCTTAATAGTTTTTATGAACTTTTCTCCAAAGTCCATACAGTTTAATTGTTGTATCATAAATTGCCAACTTACATTATCAAAAGCTTTTTGAGCATCTAGGAAAATTAAAGCCATTTGTTTTCCTGGATTCATTTCATAGTATTCCAGTGTATCTAAAATAATCCTCAAGTTATTTTTTATTTGTCTTTTTGGTAAAAATCCATTTTGATCTGGATGGATAAATTCAGTCAAAAATCTTTTCAATCTCTCTGCTATTATTGAAGCGAAGATTTTATAATCCACATTTAATAATGATATTGGTCTATAATTTTTTATCTGTGTGAAATCTTTTGTGGATGTATTTGTAATTCTAACTCCAGTTTCTTAAATTCTTCCCTTAATGTTGTAAATTGTTGTTTTTTTCTTTGTTCTTTTTAGCCATATATGTTATAGCTAACCCTCTAAAATATGTTTTGGCTGTGTCCCATACATTCTGAGTTAATGTCTCTTCCTTTTTATTTTCTTTAAAGAAGAATTCCATTTCCTTTATTGCTAATTCTACAAATTGTTTCTCTTTTAGCAGGGATTGATTCAAAGTCCATCTTGGTTTCTTCTTTAACTCTTTCCAAGTCAGCTTTATCGGATTATGGTCCACCCAAATGTTAGGTTCTACCTCAATCTCATATATATTACTTCTTAGCTCAGGGGACATCCATATCATATCAATTCTAGACCAAGATTTATGTCTATTCGAATAAAACGTGTACTGGGTCTTTTGGGGGTTTCTTTCTCTCCAAGTATCTTGTATAGAAATTTCTTCTGTCATTCTAAAGAACGCCTTAGGGAGTATCTTTCTTCCCTTTTTTCCTATTTTACTGCTTCTATAGTCCAATTTTCTGTCTACGATTGCATTAAAATCTCCTATCAAGCAAATGTTTTGATGTTCCATTTCCAATATTTTCCTGTGTAATTTTTGATAAAAGTCTTCTTGTTTGTTATTTGGTGCATATATTGCTACCATCAATATCTATTTTTGATTGATCATTATTTCTACCATTAAAATTCTCCCTTCTTCATCTGAATAGACCTGTTTGGATTCCAATGTCTCTTTTATATATAAAGCTACTTGTCTTTTCTTTTGGTGTGCTGATGTAAAATAAAGTTTCCCAATTTTGGGGCATTCCAACAGTTTATAGTGTTGTTTTTTTATGTGGGTTTCTTGGAGACAAATTATATCTATTTTTAGTTTCCGTAATCGTGTAAAAAAAAATTCTTTTTGATGGGGAGTTCAATCTATTTATGTTCATTGAGAGAATTCCACTTTCTTTCTCCATCTTCTTTACATATATTTAGGTTTTATTCTCCTAGTGGTCCTTTCCTGTCTCTGTTCTTTTATCACTTCCTCTCCTTCTTGATCTGTATTTTCTTTTTCTTCTTCTTCTCTTTGTATGGGTGTCTCTTCTGTTACTAACTTTTTCTGTTTTTCATATTCCCTATCCCCTTGTGATTCTTGTGTTTTTCCTTCAAGGAAACTTCTGTGTCTCTCATAGAACTCTGTTGCCTTAAAGATGGAGTCCAATCTATATCTTTTCGCGTCCCAATTAGGATCCCCTCTGGGACCAGCCATCTGAAATTCATTCCTTTTTCATTTAATTTTATAGTCAAGAATTGGTAGTATTTTCGAGAATCTCTTATCCTCCTAGGGATCTGTTTCAGGACCACAATTTCTTTTTTTCTATATATCAGTGGTTCATCTCTCACTCTTTTCAGTATTTCTTCTCTTATTGTTTTATTCACGAATCTAACATGCACCTCCCTAGGGACTCTATGTTTCCTTGCGTAGCTTGAGTTAATTCTATATATTTGATCCAATTCTCCTTCCATCTCATTTTTTTCAACTTCCAGCACTTCAGCAAACAAGTTAGTAATCAGTTCTGTTAGGTCTTCCTCCTTGTCTTCGGGTATGTTCTGTAGTCTTAAAAAATGTGACGCTTTCTCCATCTCCAGTACTGCGACTGTATGTTCCAAGCTTTTATTTGCCTGTGCTAATCTTTGATTTTCTTCTTTTATTTCCTCCATCTTTTTCTCAGTTTCTTCTGATTTCTCTTCCATTTTCTGGATTCTTTGCTAATTCTTTGTAATTATTTGTTGGAGGTTTTCTAATTGTGAATTTATATTGAAGACCTGCTCATTTATCTTATCCAAATTATTTCTTGTCTCCTCGTGGATTTTTCTTGTGTCTTCTTTATGTGAGATGATTGCTTCCTGAATTGATTGCAGTGTTGTTTGCATTTCCTTTTGAAAATTGTTCGCTTTTTCTTGTTGAAGCATTGTTTCAATAGATCTCTGATATACTGGGCTGGGCGCCCCAGTTGATGGTGCTGAAGCTGGTTTTTTAGCAGTTTTAGCAAGGTTTGGGACACTCATTTTATTTTTATCCCCCGCCCCCAACAGTTACTCTATCATCAATCTGTTGTGCCCCCTGGAATGTATCCTTATCTGCAAAAAAAAAGCAAATCTCATATTCAATACACCATTACACAGTTTAAGTTTAACATCATGTTGTGTAGTTCTTATAGTTCCTGTCTAGTGTGCCACAGAAAACAAGAGTTTTATAGTCCAGCTTTGTCTGTCAGTATCAGGTCTGGAGGGGAAGTTGCAAAGTCTACTACAGCCCTCGTGACCAGAATCCAAGAGTTGTAGATCAAGTGATGTTTGTAATCCAGAATGGCCAGCAGGTCTTAAACCAGTCAGTAAGACCCATCAAACTAGGAGTAGTAAAAAACCATGTTGTCCTCTGTCTCTAGATGTTTCTTGAAATCCCAGATCAGCTGATGTTTGTAATCCACAGTGAACGATATATTTCCATATGCTCAATGGTAGAATATCACATAGAATCCTGCTTCTTTCTGTCTTCAGCTGTTTATTACAGTTCTAAAGATTTTCAAGGTCATCCAGCTGGCTGCTTATCTGTGTCTGGGCTCTATGCCAAGTCTATCCCAGACATAATATACTGAATGATTTTATTTCCGTTTCACCACTAGATGTCACTCTCTCCCAAATAATAAAAATTAAAATTGAAAGTTATTCATAAGATTAGTCTTATCCTGCTATTTTTCAAGCACAAAATGATTTTCACAATTGTTCAAATTTAGCAAAACAATGTCTTTATATTCTGGTTTATCATTCTGTATTCTCTGTTCCCGTCCCTCTTAAAGTTTTCTTCGTGCCCCTTTTGTTTCTCTGGTAGGGCGGGGGGAAAGTCCCCTTCCTCCAGTCAGGCCTGGGGAATTCTTGCCTTTGGGGAATTTATCTGTTGCAGGGAATAGTGTTAAAAAATGGTAGAGAGGAAGAAAATATTTTCACCCAGTTCCACGACATGGTGTTACTAATCCACTCATTAGGGCTAATCTGTGCCCTTCCCGGCTGTCAGTAGCTCTTGGACAGATCGCATAAATGCAGTCTGTCTTTCTTCTGTCAGTTTGGAGGGATTTCCTCGGATCAAACGGGCTGACTGCCATCTGCCCATGATCAACAAGGGTTCCCTCATTGTTGTCGCCTCTCAGGGGTGACTTTTGGCCCTTTAGGGCAGGGCTTTTCAACCGGTGGTACGCATACCACTTGTGGTACTTTGCAACGTGGCAGGTGGTACGCAACTGCTAGCCAAGTGCAGCAGGGGAGGGGAATGAGCTGAAGCGACCCAAGCCTGAGGGCGAGGCAGCTGCAGCGGCAGGACTGTCTGGGCTCAGCAGAAGCCCCAGGAGCCGGCAGGGCTCCAGCTGATTGGTGCTTCCAGAAGCAGCGCAGAGCTGGGGGTGAACTGAAGAAAAAGGAGGGGGGAGGAGAGGAGAGGCTATAAAAGGAGGTGGTTGGGGCGGGAAAGGGGAAAAAAGACAACAGGGAAAGAGAAGGAGAGGTCAACAGGCAGGGAGGAAACAGGGACAGAGAAGAAGCAGCAGCTGTTGCTGGAAGAAAAGGTCCCCTGGTTCGTTTTCTCCAGCCAGGAGAATGCAATCAGTGCTGATGAAATGAAAAGCTGTCATGTCGGAAAGGAGGTGGGTTTATTTAGTTCTGGATCAGCTGGCAGCTTGATTGGGTTACCATAAGGATTTTTGTACAGTTTTTACAGCGTTTTGTAATTCAGAGGCTCGTTTGTGTGCTTTGGTTATTGGAATATTTTAGTCTGTATTTTAGGCTAGCAATGAGTCCAAAGTGTTGACTTCCGTAGGTTTAATCCCTTTAAACAAATGTAATTAGTTTTACCCCCTTATCTTAAGTCTGTCTATGGCTTTTAGAAAGGTTTCTTTGAAGGTAAACAGGCTTAATTTAAGGCTAAAGCTTTTTGCAATTGCCAGAGCCTTTCAGTCTCGAGTTGCAACATTGTGACATGTGACACGCCTGAGGCAGCTTAAAAAACCCCCTGAGTTTATGTGTTTCTTTATTTTGTGAGCCTTTCTTGCTTTGCACTTGATTCCTGTGTCTTTAAGGGTACAGGGAAGGGATTGGGGGGGGGTGCATTCTTACTACACTCAGAAGGGAGGGAGGAAGAAGGGCTGACCAGCTAGCTCAGGGGTCTACAAACTTAGCAACTTTAAGACCTGTGGACTTCAACTCCCAGAATTCCGCAACCAGCTATGATGGCTGAGGAATTCTGGGAGTTGAAGTCCACAAGTCTTAAAAGTGCCAAGTTTGAAGACCCCTGAGCTAGCTGGTAGTGGTGCATATTAATAAACATGGATAAATTCATCATACATTTGTCAGTGCAAAGGGAAAGTGATTCAGCAAAGGAACAGCTACCGAAGAAATTAAAACTGGTACTTTTTTACTTTTTTTCTACAGTTTGTAATATTTTATTAGATTATAGAATAAAATACAAAAATACAAAAGCAAATAGTAGGACACAGTGGGGAGGAAAAAGGGGGGAAAAGTGAGGTGGAGAAGGGAAAAAGAACAGACTTCCTCTGTTGCAGTAGAAGGAAGCATTAACATTGAACCTCAACTTTTTACTTTTCCATAATATTATAAACTAGCCATTTCTATAACAACAAATGAATCTAATCAGTAAAACCCAAAATCCCCCCCCCTGTTTTTTTTCTTTTAGTCATCAAGTTTTTGACACCTTGCTAAGCACTGGTTGAAAAACCCTGATGTACAGTACACCACCAACAAAAATAATCACAACGATTATAACAACTACAATAGCAGCCACAAAACAGTTACAGCCTTTACACATTCAAAAGGCTTGGTTCATAGACAAACACTCTTTCTCTCCCTTCCTGGCAGAACATGAGAATCTGAATAGCCTGGGGTGGGGAGGGAGGAAAGCTCCCACACTCTTTCAACCAAGCCTATTGTTGTGTCCTGAGCCTGCAAAAGCAGGCTCGGGACGTTGCAAGAGTCCTGGGCATTTGCAAAAGCTGCCCGGGACCAGACTGAGTGGCGCCGGCCTTGCGCTCATGCGCAAGGCGGGAAAAGACTGCCTTGTGATTGGTTGGAATTGCCCGGGGATCAGAAGGTATAAATAGAGGCCTGCGTGCCTCTGCTCGGGTTGTTCATGGAATGGAAGCAGAGAATAAAGACCTGTTAGAAATGCATCGTCTCAAGCGCCATTATTCTCTGGACTTAACACTGGCGACGAAGGTGGGATCCAGTCTAAACAGCTAGGGAAGCTTGAAGACTCACCCGAAGAAGTCCGGAAGAGGAACGACGGCGTTGAAGTCAGCGTTTATCCTGCCAGTACGAATTTGCTGGAGGGTGCGTGCGGCTGAAGAAAAAAACCTGCTCCTCGATCATGGCGAAAATTGGGTGTTTAGCGGAATTCGATGTCTCTCACCCCGAGAAGTGGGAATCTTACGTTGCCAGAGTCGAGACTTACTTCCGCGTAAACCAGATAAGGGAGGAAGGCCTAAAGGCTGCCACAATGTTGTGCGTTTGTGGGCAAGACGCCTTTGAGATCGCCGAGAACCTAATCGCCCCGGCCTCGCTGGAAACGGTGTCATACTCCGA
>NW_015390393.1:261192-266625 GCF_001527695.2 Protobothrops mucrosquamatus | reverse complement strand
GACTGAGTGGCGCCGGCCTTGCGCGCATGCGCAAGGCGGGAAAAGACCGCCTTGTGATTGGTTGGAATTGCCCGGGGATCAGAAGGTATAAATAGAGGCCTGCGTGCCTCTGCTCGGGTTGTTCGTGGAATGGAAGCAGAGAATAAAGACCTGTTAGAAATGCATCGTCTCAAGCGCCATTATTCTCCGGACTTAACACCTATTCCCACAAGCAGTAAATATTACAGGCAAATCTTCTAATACTGCGCTGTGGGGCATGCATGCCTGCACTGTCCCACTGGCTTTCCACTGTCCTTCGTTAATGGCCAAAGCCTGACAAGGGAGTGGGGGCGTCTTGAACAGTGTTGAGCACACAGCCTTGGTCACGGCTGGATATAATAAGACGGGTTCACACATTTAATATTATTCATTCTCACCTTTCACACCCCAGCTTTCAATATTATTCACTTCACTTCACTATTCAATTCACTTCAATCTTACTCAGTTCAATATTATTCACTTTTACCTTTATGTCTCCAGCCTGTGCTCCTGCTCCCCATAAAGCCAAGACTGGTCTAAAGACCAGTGAGCGCAGTCTTGCTTATTAGGGTAACAGGGGACACAAATCAGGGGAACCTTTCCTACCTATTTAAGCTTGGAATTGTATTTTGCCTGAATACAAGCCAAGAACCCTGCTCGCTGCACCAATTATGTTATAAAATGAATGAGTCAAACTCACTCAAGATAAGGTTTAATAATAATTCTTTTATTCTTCTGTTATTCAGACAGAAAGCAAAGCAGGTGCTCAATCATAGTTGACTAATACATGTTACTTGTTATCTTATACAGTTTGTTACAATAGCATAGTTCCCCAACTAGGTTAAACAACATTACTTTGCCCGACTAGGCTAAACAAAGAATCAATAAGCAACTGCCCAACTAGGCTATCCAAGTTGCTGTCAAAGATTGTGCCCAACTAGGCAATACACACATTCAATACTTACAAACACTCAACAACAGTTGGCCAGGCTGTGTTAGAGTGGGCTGGGAATTAGACTTCAGGGCCTCCCCTGCTCCCCATGGAGGTCTCGCGCTTCCAAAGTCCATCGCATTTTCTCCTTTTATATCCAACTTGTTTATTCCAAGTCTAAATTCATGACACGTCAGAAATGTTTCAGTTGATTCGTGTAACTCCTTTCCTTGTTCTGTTACTTCTTGAAAAGTGCAGCATATCACATTCCGTACACCCACTTGATGTACCAGCCATTATCTGTTGCTGACACACACACACACACACACACACACACACACACACCCATCCACTCCGTACCTTGCCATGCCATGCCATGCCATGCCATGCCATGCCATGCCATGCATTCCAGCAATGTGAGTTTCCTGAAGGGTTCATGAATAGGATAAACATGGCTATTCTTTGGTTCTATTATAGACATGATTTTATATATTTAATAAGTATGCTTCTGTATACTAGAGACTATATTCTATACAGATATATACAGTAGATTGACAGAGTTAGATGGATGATAGATAATAGATGATAGAAAGATAGATAATAGATGATAGTGTAAGGACCTACCTCAGCTAAGCCACCCAAGAAAGCAGAACTCTTGAAACAAGCATTGTCTCAAAAGGAAACTTTTATTAGGGGCTAGTGACATCAGGGAATCAAGGCGAGATCTGAGATAAAAACCCACGAAGTGATATATTAAAAGTAGCATTCAATACTCCTGCCCCCAGTGTCCCAGTGATCATTTGAATCCCAGCCAATCCATAGGTGGCATCGTGTTTTGGTAACCGTTCTTTTCGGCGGGCTCTTCAAGGTCTCTCTCACTTTCAATTTCTTCTGGCTCCAAGCACAAACTGTCTCTCCGATAAGGGTGAGACATTCCATCCCCTGAGGGAAGGGCAACAAGGCAACAAAGCAGACAGTGCAAAGCATCCCCAAAGGCTCCCCCTCCCAACAGAATGGCAGGCAACAAAGAAAGCTACAAAGCTAAAATAACTGAGGATACATTTATTTGGGGTCTGAAATACGGACCCCCTAGAAAAATGGGAAATCCACCTGGAAAACAGAAAGGGAAAAGGTGGAAAACAAATAAAACAGTCACATCAGTCAGACTTATCAGGATACTTCGCATGAAATCGTTTAAGTAGTTTAGGAGCTTTAACATGTTTTTTATACACCCATTCGTTTTGCACAGAGGGAAAGTTTTTCCAAGCTACTAAGTATTGGGTGGAACCATGGTGTTTTTGAGAGTCGAGAATTTCACGTCTTTCGTAATGTTGTTCTCCTTCCACCCACACCGGCACAGGCATGGGCGGGGCCAGAGGCCTAAAGGTAAACATAATCTCAGGTTTGAGTAAACTACAATGAAAGACAGGATGGATTTGTCTGAGGCTCTTAGGGAGCTCTAGTTCCACCATCACTGGGTTAATAATGCGCTTAATAGGAAAAGGTCCTACAAATTTAGGCCCCAACTTCTTAGAGGGCTGCAATGATTGTAAGTATTTTGTAGACAGATAAACTTTATCTCCAATCCTAAAAGGGTTTTGCTCTACTCTCTTTTTATCAGCTTGGGCTTTATAGGCATTTCTGGTCTCATCTAGTGCTTTACGTACTACTGACCAGGTGTTTTGTAATTGTTTGATCCATTCTTGCAAAGACGGGATTTCAGGTTCTTTGGAGGGTAACTCCAGAATGGGGACAAATGTCTGCCCATTGGCAAGCTGGAAAGGGGTATAACCAGTGCTTGAATGCACAGCATTATTATACACCACTTCTGCAAAAGGCAACAGATCAGTCCAATTATTTTGCTGATAGTTGATGAAGCATCTAAGGTATTGTTCTAGAACCGAGTTCAGTCGTTCTGTTCCCCCATTTGTTTGAGGATGATGACGAGAGAGTCCTTGACTAGAACCCAAAAGATCTAGAAAAGCTCTCCAGAACTTAGAAGTGAATTGGATCCCCCTGTCTTACATGATGCATTGTGGGGCCCCATGGAAGCGATAGATATGTTGCACAAACAGTTTAGCTAGCATTTTGGCTGTTGGGATTTTTGGGCAAGGGATGAAATGGGCTTGTCTAGAGGACAGGTCCGTAAGGTCGTTTAGCTGCAGCACACATGGGGCAGCTCGCTACATAGTTCTCTATGTCCTTTTTCAAAGAAGGCCACCAAAATTGCCTTTTTAGTAGATGTAGAGTTTTGACAAATCCAAAATGTCCCGCAGTCTTAGAATCGTGCCCAGCTTGCATTATTCTCAGTCTTAAGCTTGCTGGCACATATAGTTTCTCTCCAACCCAGGCCAGGTCATCTTTGATTAAGCATAAGTTCTTATGATTCTGAAACCACTCATCAGTCTCTAGTGCTGTTTTGAAATCCTAGCACGCTATTCGATTTATTGGCTTCGTGGTTTTGCTCTGTGCTCGAGTAGTGACAGGCGCTGCAAATTGCTTAGGAGGCATAAACAGCTCAATTACTTCCGATTTAACACTGTTATATTGCGGCATTCTAGTGTCAGGAAAAACTTGTTAAAGAGAAACAAGAGACAATGCACAGCAAAATTCTCACTTTAGGATCCAGAGGTTTATTTCAATTTGACACACAAATTCAGTACTTACATTTCAACAACTTATTGCAATAAGGACCAAATGGACTAGCAGTCACTAAGTATGATAGCTGGGCCAAGAGGCAACACCCAAATCTTTGAAGCAGGTTTTATACCTTAACATTGTGCCTACCTCTAGCATTCTGGTGCCACCCAGTAGCCATCCCACTTCCCTTTCTCGGGACTGACCTTAATTGACTATCAAAGAAATATGTTTGATTTATACAGAAATAATTATTAAGATATTTTTTCCTTTCACAGTCCCCACTTCTTGTCCTTCAGGACAAAACCACAATTAGGACCAGTAATAGAAAACGTACATTACATTAATCACAGGAGGGCATCACAGTGTTATACAAATTGAAACAAGTGGCAATAAACAACAGCACAACCATAGGCCATACAGCAGGCATGAGGCATCCTTTTATGCAGAGCGCTTCCTTCGTGCGCCTCTGGGCTTCCATTGTGTTGGAAAAGGTGGCATAAAGGTCTTCAGTTGTCTTGAGAAAAGCAGATCAGAGCCCACTGCTTGTTGGTGCTGTCTGGGCCGAAGACTGTATGCTGGTGGGGAGCAGAGGTTACTAGCACTTGCTCCCTTGCTGAACATGCTTCAATCTTTGTCTCATTGGATTCGGATGGCTGGGGTTGCACAGCATCCTCATCTGGGACCGGCACCTTCATACAATGCAATGCATGCACCTAGGAAGTCAGACCTTGACACTTCACAGCAGTTTTGGTGTTCAACAGGATCTGGAATGGTCCCTTCCAATGAGGAGCCAAGCAATTCTTATGCTGAAATACTTTTGTCAGAAGCCAATCACCAACTTTCAATGAATGGCAAGGATGTAATGGTTTCTTGGGCATAGCTGCTACAATCTGTGAATGACAATCTTTTTTTTTTTTTTTTTTTAGAAATTTTATTTATTTTTTTCCATCATAAAAAACAGTCATAAGTAAACACAATAACCAATCAAACCCCCCCCCCCCGGACTTCCCAAACCTAATCCCAGGATAATATTCATATAAAAGTAAACAAATACTAATATCTCTAACTCCACAAAGTATCTTAATCTACAAGAAAGGATAGAAAGAGTAAACAAACTTAAAAAAAAATCTAGAAACCTAAATTATATTCTACCACTCTGTGTTTCTTTTGAATATAAACAATCCATCTTCTCCATATTGATAAAAATTGTTCGTTCGAATGATTCTTCAAATAAGCCGAAATCTTTGCCATTTCAGCAAGGTACGAAACTTTCAATCTCCAGTCTCCCATCGTGGGCAGAATTGGGCTCTTCCAATTTTGGGCTATCAGCAATCGAGCAGCAGATAGACAGTAAAGCATCAAATTTGTTTCTTTTACATCTAAATCTTGTACAATACCTAAAAGAAACAACTGTGGAAGGAAAATAATCCTTTTTTTAAAGATCTGCTGTAGGTTCCACCATAATTGTATCCAAAAGGCCTTAATAACCTTACAAGTCCACCACATATGAAAAAAAGTTGCATCTGTGTGTCCACACCTCCAACACTTGGATTCATAATTCACATAAATACGAGACATAGTTAAAGGATCCAAATGCCATCTATAAAACATCTTATAAAAATTTTCACGTAAATTTTGAGCTTGCGTAAACTTCACATTTCTCACCCAGATCAACTCCCAAGTGTCCATAGGTATTGTTTCTCCTATATTTTGAGCCCATTTAATCATACAATCTTTAACTAATTCAGTTTCTGAGTCCAATTCTAGTAAAACATTATATATCCTTTTAATATGTCCTTTGGCACCATCTCTTACTTGCTTCAAAAAAATCCCGTCTTCCATAA
>NW_015390393.1:258442-260212 GCF_001527695.2 Protobothrops mucrosquamatus | reverse complement strand
GACAACCTTGTCTGGTACCTTTTTGTATATCTATAGGTTCTGTCAGATCTCCATTAATAATTATTTGAGCAGATTGTTTTTGATAAATCGCTTTTATAGCTGTCTTAAATTGATTTCCAAAATTCATATAGTCCAATATTTTATTTAAAAACTGCCAGTCCAATTTATCGAAGGCCTTCTCCGCATCTAGGAAAATAAAAGCCGATGGCACTTGATTATTCTTATCCAAATATTCCAATAAGTTCACTATTTGTCTAATATTATTCTTCATATATCTTCCAGATATAAAACCAGTTTGATCATCATGTATATAATATTGCAATATCTGCATCAGTCTGTTAGCCAAAATTTTTGCAAAAATTTTATAATCCACATTCAGCAAAGAAATAGGTCTGTAATCCTTAAGTTCCAAAATCTCCTTCTCATCCTTCGGTATCAAAGATATAAAAGCTCCTGTCCAAGACTGTGGTATTCGTTCTCCCAACATAATTCTATTAAATAGTATTTTTAAAGGTTGAATCATTTCATCTGACAAAGACTTATAATAAATTGCTGTCAAACCATCTGTACCAGGGGCTTTACCAGCTTTCAATTGTTTAATTGCATTTAAAATTTCATCTGCAGTAATCTCTTCATCCATAATTTTCTGTTGATCTGATGTAAGTTTATATATAGATGAAGATTGTAAATATTTATCAATATCCTCAGTTTTTATAGTCCCAGAAGCATATAAATGTGAGTAGAACTCTGTAAATGCTTTTTTAATCAATTCTTGTTGGTATACTTCACGACCCTTAACCACAACTTTAGATATAAGTCTGGCTTTTTGTCTTTTGCGTAATTGGTAAGCCAACCATCTCCCTGGTTTATTTGCATTAGCAAATATATTATGTTTAATATACTTCAAATTGGCGGCCACCTGATCAGCAATTAACATGTTAAATTGATCTTTAAGCATTTTAATAGAAGCCTTCAAGTTAATATCCATTGGTCGCTGAGATAATAATTTTTCTTTGATCCCAATTTCTTTTTCCAAGTTTAGTCTGCTCTGAATTTGCTTACGTTTATGTGCATTATTCATAGAAATTAACAAGCCCCTCATGTACACTTTACTGGCATCCCAAACAATATGTATAGAAGTGTCCTTATTCAAATTGAGATGAAAAAATTCTTCCATGTATTCCTTCAAGACTTTAACCTTGTCCTCATAGTTAAACAAATTTTCATTTATTCTCCAGGATTTCCTCTTCTTCTGTTGACCAATCTCTATCCATACCATACTATGATCAGACAAAGTTCTAGAAAAAAATTTGGTTTTATTACAATCAGTAAGCAGGTCAGTTGATATCAAAACAAAGTCAATCCTTGAGAAAGACTCATGTCTATGAGAAAAAAAGGTGAAGTCACGTTCATTCATGTGTTGTGATCTCCAAACATCCACCAGTTCCAGATCTTCCATCATTGCAAAAAAGGATTTGGGGAGTCTGGAAAGGGCCACATCCCTAGAAGTTGTCTTTTTATCTTTTAAAGTATCAAGTACCCCATTCCAGTCCCCCATGACAATCAAGGAGTTATAATCCAAAGCCACAATTTTCTGGTGTAATTGTCTATAAAATAATTTTTGAGATGACAGTTGATTGGGAGCATAAACCCCCACTATCAAACACTTTCTTCCATTTAAGTTTATTTCCACAAATAAAAATCTTCCTTCTTTGTCAGCTTCTTTTAAGATAGGTGTAAGATGTTTCTTCACATATAATGCAACCCCAG
>NW_015390393.1:248790-257543 GCF_001527695.2 Protobothrops mucrosquamatus | reverse complement strand
AGCCAAACCTTGAAAAGCAGTTGTCACATTCAAACGAAAGCCCTCATGTTTCTGTACTAATTCTTGTTGTTGATGTATTAGTTGGTCAATCTTATTTTCAATTTTAGAATCCATTTTTTGAAACATCTCTGTCATTTGAATCATAAAATCCTGTAATTCTTTACCAGAGGGCGGTGGGGGTGAAGAAGATGGCGGGGGTGGCGGGTGGGAAACCGGCTTAGGAATTGGTTGGAGCGGCTGGGAAGTCGGACGAATGACAATCTTTAAAAGATGTGAGAAGAGCTTGGCAAGAGGTCAACATAACAGCAGTCAACATAGGAATGTCTTTGTCAGAATCCAGTTATATTTCATTTCTATCTATCTCCTCTGAGCTAAAATCAAATCTCACCTTTCCCTGGATTCTGCCATACTTCCAAGGGGGAGGGGGGATATGCATGTGGGTTTATTGCTTTCACTTCCTCTATTTGCTACAATGTAACCTTTTGGTTACTGACTCCGTGTGTGCTATCCATTACAATGTAACAAATTGCCTCCTGCACTATGCATCTCTCTGAACCTTCTTCTCCCTAACCGGGCAGCTAGGAAAAGGGGGGGAAAGAAGTACAAACCTCCGGGACCTGGCTTATCTCTCCATTCTCAAAAGGAGGTGTGAAGAGCTGTGGAACATCACACTACAAACAGAGCCGGATTGATGTTATCTCCCCTTTCCCACGATGGACCTAACACCTGGGGATTGGCTGGTCTGAATCGTCCGGATGAACTGTGGGGTGGGGTTTACTTAGGGACACTTTAAAGTAATCGATCTGTAAAGAAATCCCTCAGATCCTGTCTATTATGCCTGCTATCAACTACTCTTAATAAAAGTTCCTGTTGGAAGAAATTGTTTCCAAGAGTTCTGCTTTCTTAAGATGTGGGATTGAAGTGGGTCCTTACATTAATGTCAGGGGAGAGGCTGGCATCCGTATGGGTTTGCTCACTAATATCTAATGTGGAGAGAGTCCAGTCTGTTGAGAAAGAGTAATTCTTAAGGACATTAGGGCAACCTGAACAGCTGCAATAGAGGCCTTAAAGTCAATCAGTGATCTTTCCAGTTTTTTCTTGGTACGTTTGAAGGATTGCAAATGCTGTTCCCTGCACTGCTTTTCCATTTCTATATACCAAACCACAAAAGCAGACAAATTGCCCAGTTTGAGAGACATCAACAGCATCCAAGACAACTTCACAAAAATTAAATTTGTTTCTGTCAAAAGTTCCAACACAGAGACCACAAATTAAATGAAAAGAGCAGAAAAAAAGCTAAATAAAGGTTATAAAGACATGAGCAGACAGGGGACACTTGTCCAATTCAGGCTAAAATGCTTGTGGTTACACTTCATTTTCTCTCAACCGTGCATCCACCCATCAATCTCAAGACATACTGCATTTAATCATGGTTGAGGGCATGGTTGAGGGCCTACAATGTTCTTATGTAGTTGGTTCGTTTATTTGCTTTCTTCTCCCATTTTTTTTCTCTCTTTTTTTGCATCTTCACCTGGGCAATGGAGAGACAATTGTCCAGGGGCAATAGAAGGGATTTGAACCCTGCCAACATAGGCAGTCCTTATGTATGGAAGAGGTCCATTCCCTCTGCATCAGTAGAACTGACAGCAGCAATAGAGAAGTAACATAATACCTCAGCAAAAAAAGCCAACCCTTATCTACAGGAAAGGTAGCAGGCACAAAAATTGGTGGCAATCAACAATGGAATGCAATACCCTAGGAAAACAAGCTGACCCTTGTCTACAGCGAAGGTAGCATTTGACACACAGTCTGAAGGCAATCACATATCAGCAATATAGACATCGATACAGACAAAGGTTAAAATATTACACAGAATAAAAACTTTGAAACAAAATGAGTGAAACCACACCCATAAGCATTGGTAAAAAGCAGACAAAATGCACACATTGGGATAACTGGATGTACAGTAGGTCTACCCTGGGAGTGTGCCACAAAGAATTCCTTCTGCCACCAGGAACTCTTCCTTCCCCAATGTAGAAATCACAAAACCCAATGAAATAAAATATGGACAAAAACAGGAATGGAACCCGACACTAGGAGTGCCACAAGGGAGACCTTCCTCCATTGACATAGAGCTCACAGTCCCCACAACAAAAACCCTTCAAGAACAGGCATGTAATAACAAAAAAAAACCTATCAAAAGTAAACCACACGACGGGGAAAAAAAGCAACTGCAACACAATATTTCACAAACGACATCTTCAAGCCCAGCTGAAGGCTATTCCGCAACCTGAAAGCTGCCAGCTAGAAGTAAAGCCACAGAAGACAACACTGTCGTCATTCCCAATGCTGAATAAAAAGCACCTGCCAAATTTAACAATTAAAGCACTATCTTCTTTATACACACAAGGAAACTCCAATACACAATATCAGTTGGGGAGGAACATACCTTCACTCCATGCAGCTGAAATAAAAGCTCAAAATTCAAACAACAAAATGGCAATTTCAGAGCTCAGTCTGCAAATTACCAGCAACCGGAAAAATGACATAACTTCATTTCCTGCCGAGCGGTGTTGATGAGGGAAAAAAACCCCTTATAAATGAGGCTGCAAGAGATAACACATGAGAGAACAACTCTCTTCCCGAGGTGCTACCTTGAATCACTACAAAGGAATGATCAGTTCCCAGGAAGGTCACCTCCCTTTCGGTTCCCAGCCACGGTAGTTTCCACTGCCACTGGACTTATCGGACTGTTTCGCCTAAGGGCACGACAGACTTCTCAATTAGCTCACTCCAAAGCAAGTCTGGGCGTGACCTGTCCCTTGCAACCAAATCAGGAGATGAGCTACTAACTAGCTAAACCACAACAACTTCCCTAACTAACCTACCAAAGGGGTTCTCCAAGATGAGACCCCTTGTCCTACCTATGATCCAAAGTGGAGTGTGGGTACACGGAGAGGGAGCACAAGCTGATTGCCTATGGTCCAAACCTGGAGTTGGTCAGATGCTCCTGTGGAACTCAAGGCCTCTTTCAGCTTCGTCCCTTCCCAGCCAATGCACCAAAACTGTCAGGGGAAAAACTTGTTAAAGAGAAACAAGAGACAACGCACAGCAAAATTCTCACTTTAGGATCCAGAGGTTTATTTCAATTTGACACACAAATTCAGTACTTACATTTCAACAACTTATTGCAATAAGGACCAAATGGACTAGCAGTCACTAGGTATGACAGCTGGGCCAAGAGGCAACACCCAAATCTTTAAAGCAGGTTTTATACCTTAACATTGTGCCTACCTCTAGCATTCTGGTGCCACCCAGTAGCCATCCCACTTCCCTTTCTTGGGACTGACCTCTGGGTCAACTCCTTATTCCTGGAACTGACCACTGTGTTAGTTCCTTATTCTTATTCCGTTATCCTAGTTACCGAGCCAGTTTCCTGTTCTTCCTTGTCCTTGCTCTAACTACTACTTTCCTCACTACCATTTCTACTCATGTCATTGTACCCGTGAACAAGGCTCAGTTCCTCAATTCCTATGCTATCTGTTTCTGCACTCTGTTCCTGTGGAAAATGTGTGCCAACCACAATCTTTCACCATCTGCAATTCTTCCTTTTACTAAGTATTTCTCAGCAGACATCACCTTTATTTTAATTGACTATCAAAGAAATATGTTTGATTTATACAGAAAGAATTATTAGGATATTTTTTTCCTTTCACACTAGATAAAGCATCTGCTAAGAAGTTCCTCCCCCCAGGGAGGTAATGGATCGTAAAGTTAAATTGATGGAAATGTTGGGACCACCGTGCTTGTTTAGGGAACAATTTCCTAGGAGTTTTCATTGCTTCCAGGTTCTTATGATCAGTCCACACTTGGAACGGTATTTTACTCCCCTCTAAGAAATGTCTCCAGGTTAGAAGGGCCCATCGTACAGCATAGGCTTCCTTCTCCCAGGCTGCCCACCGCTGCTCAGTTTCAGAGAGTTTTTTAGAAGTATAAGTACAGGGTTGCAGCTGGCCTTCCTCGTTCCTTTGGAGTAGGACTGCTCTTACGGCCACATCACTAGCATCGGCCTGAATGACAAAAGCTTTCTCCGGGTCTGGTTGCTTTAAAACCAGCTCCATAGAGAAAAGTCTCTTTAACTTTTTGAATGTGGCTTGACACTCCCCTGTCCACTTCAGCGGCTGGCTAGGTTTTGGTTTGTCTGCTCCCTTAGTCTTTAATAGATTCATGATGGGGAGTGCGATTTGTGCAAATGAGGGAATGAACTGCCAGTAAAAATTTGCGAAACCTAAAAAACTTTGCAACTGCTTTCTAGTACGAGGAGGAGCCCACTCTAACACAGCTCGTATTTTCTCTGGGTCCATTTCGACCCCCTTACTGGAAATGCGGTAACCCAAATAGTCAATACGATCCTTGTAGAATTCACATTTAGAGAGTTTGGCATATAGCTTAGCAGAACTAATTTAACGTGTTCTGCCTTGGTTTCCGTGTAGATCGAGTTGTCATCAGGGTAAACTAAAACCCCTTTGTAGAGGTGCTCATGCAAAACTTCATTAATTAATTGCATAAACACAGCAGGGGCCCCTTTCACTCCAAAGGTAGCACCTTAAATTGGAAACAACCCATAGGGCGATTAAACACAGTCTTCTGTTCATCCCCCTCCCTTATTCTTATGCTGTCAATGCTGCTAACATCGGATGTTCTTGCTTTGACAACAGATGGAAATGCAGCCATTTTTCTCTTTCACTTTTAGAGTTAGTAGATCCTGGGAAGGGGGATGTGGATGAGAGTCCAGTTAGTCATAACAATAATAACTCAGCCGTGAGAATCCAAGGTTATTGCTCCCAGAGTTGATAAAGATTTGGTGGGCTGGAGAGCTGGGGAGAAAGCCCGTGCTTCAAGCTAATTGGGGAATGTGATTTATGACTGTTAATTGGAGGAGGGAATTGTGCTTTGCTACTTTGTGCCCAGGAGAGGGGAATTCAGTTTTTGGCTTTAACTATGTAGTGCCGATACTTTGTTTCTCGAATAAAAGATTCTTTAAGGTAAACAATGCCTCGTAGTTCTTTTGAAGAGTTTCATCTGTCGGAACCATGGCATTAAGCCAAAAACTACAATTTTTACCTAACTATCTTGGGGTCCCAAGCCCCAGTCACTATCCCTAGAATTGAGGGATAGACCAACAAAGATTCGGGGAAGATTTCAACATGGAGAAAGAAAGAGCGCCTGAAGCCAGCACCCCAGCAGCGGCTGCTACCCCAGAGGGGGGAGCGCAAGCCAGCACACTGGTGGAGAAGGAACTTTTTTAGTCCTCTCAGTTGGGGGCAAGGCCCAAGCCACGAGGAAAGCTGATCTGGTCGTTGGAATGGACCTTACCCAGTAGAGACTCCAGACACCTTGAGATGGCCTTGCCACAATCAAGTGCTTCAAAGGTGGACGAGGTTGAGCTCCAAAGAGGGGATTCCCACTCGTCACGTTCCCCAGACCGGTGGAGAACCACAAAATCGACTACCGCTGAAGACTCGGGTGAGTGGAAGTACCTGTCCGCAGCCCGTAGTCAATCAGTGGAGAAGTTGGTGGAAAGATTTGAGGAACTAGAGATGAAGAGTGGAGAACAACCTTCCTGTTCCCCATAAGCGAGCGATCATGATGATCAGCGAGGCAGCCACCAACTCCTGCCAAGGGGAACCCCCAGTCCCACCTGTGCAGATCAGGCAGACTTCCCATCCTCGAAGCCACCAACCATGGCCTCCCGCCCCGCGGGGAGAGACAGCTCCAGTCGTCGCCCCTCCAAAAGCCCAGATCACTGCCGATGAGATAAGAGCCAGAGCCGCCACTGGGACAGTCAAACCCCAGATTGACGCGCTTACCGGCCACCCAGCCCAGGACCCATATAGCAATGGGGGATGTCGCAGCCTCCACAGGTGGGAGGCCAGCAGTCGCTGGCGGTGTAGCAGCTGATCTGAGGGTGGCCTCAGCCCCCGAATATGCAGCAGCAGATAGGGGCCTTGCAACAACTGGGGGGTGATTCAGCCGCCAGGGGGTCAGCAACCACTGGGAGTACAGCAGCAGCAGTGGGGCTGGCCACTGCCTCCAAACGTGCAGCAACTGCTGAGGGGCCCGCAACCGATGGGGATCCAGCAACAACCACCTCCAGGGGCGCAGGAGGGCCTACAGCAACTGGGAGTACCACAAGCCCCCGCAGGCCAGCAGCAGTGGGGATGGCAGCAGCCCCAGCTCATGCAGCAACCACTGGAAGGCCCGCAGCAATTGGGGATGCCACAGCCACTGGCAATGCAGCAACAGCCCTGGGGGTGGCAACAGCCCCCGAGTGTGCAACAACCGCTGGGAGGTTTGCAGCAACTGGGGATGTGGCAGCAACAGTTGGGGGTGCAACATTCACAGTGGGGAGGCCAGCAATCACTGATGGTGCCACCTCTTAGAGCAACCTTCGATGGGGACCTGGAGAAGCTGATCTTTTTCCTCAACCAGGTGCGCTCTCACTTGAACCGCTGTGCCTATTTCTATCTGAACCCAGCCGCTATGGTCGGCATGGTTGCATCCAGCTTGGAAAGGGAAGCATCCGAGTGGCTGAACAATTTATATAATGAGCAAGCACCCGTGTTGGAGGACCCCCACCTCTTCCTCCTATGACTGAGAGCAAGGTTCGAGGACCCATCCATTGCCCTCAAAGCGGAGGAACAAGTCCACAAAATAAAACAAGCCGGCAGGCCTGCACTGGAATACATATGAGAGTTTCGCAAGATAGCCAGCCGAATAGAGAGGTGGTCTGAGCAATCCCTAGTCCATCACTTCAAGGACGACCACCTCTCCCAAGCCTGTATCTATCAAGCAGTCCCTGATCAGCTACAAGAATGGTACCAGGCAGCAGTAAGACTAGACGTTCTGCTCACCCGCTATAAGAAGCCACCCCCACAAGAAGCCGAGTCGAGGCCAAATCAACCCAATCGACAGCCACCCCCCTGAAAGCCTCCAACCACTGTGGCTACTGAAAATCCCAGGCCATCTGCAGGGCCACCGATCAAATGTTTCAGATGTGGAAAACAGGGACATCGAGCAGCGAGTTGCCCAGTCCCTTACCCTCAGCAGCAGAATAGACCTAGACCACCAGCGAGAAAGAAACCAGCCCAGCAGCCGACAAAAGAGAAATCCAACTGGATCGCGCAGGAACCCATTGCCCAAGTCACGTCCCCCGTGCAGGAGAGTGCCAAGACCCAAGCTGGACCTGTCACCGCTCTACCCTCCTATGACAGTGACGATGAAGGAGAGAATGACCCGATGGTGAGTCGACACATCCCGCCTTTCTCACTACCTGCCAAACTCATAATCCCTAAGATGGGGGCACAGGTAGATTTAAAAGTACTAGTCGACTCTGGATGCTCCCAGTGCATTATTAGCTTGTCACTTGCCCTGAAAATGGGCATACGAGCAGGGCTGCTCTCCAAACCCATGAGGTTTGAGCAAGCTGATGGCTCCCTAATGGGAGAAACTTTAGTCACGCAATTGACTGAATCCCTACGGTTAGAAATAGGTGAGCACTGGGAGTTCATTCGTTTCATGGTGGCTCCGAAAATAACTGAGGCTGTGATCCTAGGACAAGCCTGGTTGGACAAATAGGAGCCGTTTATCTGGTGGGAGAAGGGAATGAGGACTGTGAGGTTACCTATAGGACCCAAGCCCCCCCCCCTTAACTCAACGGACGTTACAGGAGAATTTAGCCCACCCGATGAGCTAGCGCACATTGCTGCCTTGTCTCAACCAGGCGAGCCACTCATCCCCGGTGAATAACGGGACCTATCGGAGGCATTTAGTGGGAAAGAATGCGACACCCTGCCTCCCCACCGACCCAATGATTGCTCTATCGAACTGTTACCGGGAGTCAAACTCCCACGACCGAGAATGTACGCTATGTCCCCCCTTGAGATGGAGGAGATGCAGCAATATGTGCACAAAACCTAGCGAGGGGATTTATTGAACGGGCCAAGTCTGCTGTGGGAGCCCCAGTGTTATTTAAAGAAAAAAAAGACAGGTTGCTTTGTCTCTGTGTGGATTATAAAGGTCTGAATGTGGTGAGTGTGGAAAATAAATACCCCCTCCCCCTCCTGAAGGACTTACTAACCCACCTGGCAAAGGGGAGTGTCTTCACTAAGTTGGACCTAAGAGAGACATATTACCGGGTGAGGATAAAGGAGGGAGATGAGTGGAAGACTGCTTTTAACTGTCCTATGGGGAGCGATCAATTTAAAGTCATGCCGTTTGGACTACAGGGGGTTCCAGCTGTCTTCATGCAGCTGATTAATCAGGTCCTACATGACCATTTATACAAAGGGGTTCTGGTGTATCTTGATGACATCCTGATATACAGCACGAATATGACTGACCACGTAAAACTAGTGAGAGAAGTGTTAAAGAAACTGTTGAATGCCAAACTTTATGTCAAACTATCAAGGTTTGAGTTTCACCAGACTCGACTAGATTATCTTGGCTACAGAATTTCCAGCAAGGGCATTGAAATGGACCCGACCAAAGTGAAATCCAAGAAACAATGTTAAAAATGCAAGAGACTATATCGAAAAATCATGTGGAAATGAGAGGCGATATAAATAAATTGGACAACAGAGTTGAAATGATACAACAAACGATGGAAAAAAATGAAGCAAGAATTCAATTAGTAGAAATGGGGTTAGACAATGTTGTGAAAAAAGTTGATACATTAGACACAGAAATGATAG
>NW_015390393.1:239547-242711 GCF_001527695.2 Protobothrops mucrosquamatus | reverse complement strand
TACATCTCCCCGAGAGCCCTCAGGGGAGACTAGGGAACTCTACGCCTACTCACCAGCAGCTCACCTTCTTCCCTTCGCCCGAGAAGAAGGCTGAAGCCGGCAAACAGCTGATACGCGCTGTTTTGCCGGCTTTTACATAGAACGCTGACGGGAGGCTGTCAGATTGCCTCCATCGGCCGCCGGCAGCCACCGGAAGTCCAAAAAGATATAATTATTGATGTATATAAAATGTAAATAAGATGTAAAGAACATTTAAAATGTAAAGCACTGTTCTGTTAGAAGAAAAGATTTATGTTTATGTAGTTTTGGTGTATGGTGTATGGTGAAAAAAAAACAACAAAACAAAAAAAAAAACAAAGTGAAAGCCGTAATTGAGTGGCAGCCCTCAAAGACTCGCAAACAGCTCCAGAGCTTCCTAGGATTCGCCAACTTCTACCGTCAATTCATCCCCTCCTTTGCTGAAATTGCCCTACCCCTTACTAAAAACAGGCAAAGAGAGAGGAAAGCCGCATCCGGGCCAACCACTAGCATGGACTATGAGCTGTCAGACCGCTTTTGAGAACTTAAAAAGACTATTTGCGGTTGAACCGGTCTTAAAGCATCCCTGCCCAGGGAAGCCCTTTGTAATTCAAGCCGATGCCAGCGACGTGGCCGTCGGAGCTGTGCTACTGCAAAAGAACCAGAGTGGGACCCTACAACCCTGCGCCTACACCTCGAAAAAATCCACTGAGTGTGAGAGGAGGTGGGCTGTGTGGGAAAAGGAGGCCTTCGCTATCTGCTGGGCTCTATTAAACTGGAGACACTATCTAGAAGGGAGCAAGGTGCCTTTCGAGGTATGGACTGATCACAAAAACCTAGAAGCACTGAAAACGCCCTGCAAATTGTCCCTGAAAGAAGTGCGATGGGCACAGTACTTTAACTGTTTTAATTTCACCCTAAAGTACATACCAGGAGGAAAAAACTTCTTAGCTGATGCTTTATCCAGACTGCCCCAGTACAAGAGCCAGCGTGAAGAGGTTAATGAGGCAATTATCTCCAATCCACAAACTGCTTCTCAACTCACACCACACAGAGTCCCACCTTCAAGAGCCCCAAACCCCGATGACCCTGGAGCAAAGAAAATAAAGTGAGAGTTCCTCATCGACCAATGGTTCAAGGACAATCAAACCTCCCTAACATGCAGGGATGGTTTGGCTTACAAGGGGGGGGGGGAATTGTACTTGCCAGAAGCCCTCTGTCTTAGTGCTCTCAAACACAGCCATGACATAAAACAGGCTGGACACTTTGGATATTTAAAAACTCTACATCTCACCCGCTGGCAGTTTTGGTGGCTGGGGTTAAAACGGGATGTGGAAAATTATGTCAGGAGTTGTACTGTATGTACCACCATGAAAAGAATTCCAGGGAAACCCCCTTTACTATGAAGTAAAGCGTATTCTTGATTAACGAATTTTAAAGGGAAATTGCAGTATTTAGTGCAATGGAAGGGATATCCGTTGTCTGAGGCCACCTGGGTGAAATCTAGTGATGTAAAAGCTGACAGACTCATTAATAGATTCTATAAGAAACACCCTAATAAACCAAGAGGCAACCCCTAACCTGTGCTTTTGTTTGCATTACAGGATTTGTCCTTTTTGTAAGAGGGCCCGGATGTCAATGCTGCTAACATCAGATGTTCTTGCTTTGACAACAGATGGAAATGCAGCCATTTTTCTCTTTCGCTTTTAGAGTTAGTAGATCCTGGGAAGGGGGATGTGGATGAGAGTCCAGTTAGTCATAACAATAATAACTCAGCTATGGGAATCCAAGGTTATTGCGCCCAGAGTTGATAAAGATTTGGGGGGCTGGAGAGCTGGGGAGAAAGGCCGTGCTTCAAGCTAATTGGGGAATGTGATTTATGACTGTTAATTGGAGGAGGGAATTGTGCTTTGCTACTTTGTGCCCAGGAGAGGGGAACTCAGTTTTTGGCTTTAACTATGTAGTGCCGATACCTTGTTTCTCGAATAAAAGATTCTTTAAGGTAAACAATGCCTCAAAGTTCTTTTGAAGAGTTTCATCTGTTGGAACCATGACATATGCGGTAATATGCCTCCCGCAAATCCAGTTTGGAGAAAATTTTTCCTTTTGACAGGTGTGCTAATATGTCCTTCATGAGGGGGAGGGGGTACAGGTTCTCCATGCATACAGTGTTCAGGCCTCTATAATCTATGCAGAAACAAAGTGACCCATCCTTCTCTGAATAACACGGGGGCTGCCACCTGGGGTTTTGCAGACTGGATGAAAACCCGTGCTAAGTTATTTTCAATAAACATACAAAGTTCATTAAGTTCTCTTGTGGTCATGGAGTACATCTTTGGTTTGGGAAGCTTCACCCCTGGGATAATTTCAATGGCACAGTCTGTGGGTCGATGGGATGGAAGCTCATCCGACTTCTGTTCACTGAACACTTCGGGCAGGTCTCAGTATTCCGGTGGGAGGCTCTACAATTCCTGTTTGCTTAGAGCGGAGGCTAATTTGTGATGTAGTCCATGCCTCCCACCTTTTTTTGGAATAGGGGAGGGGCTCCTGCTTTCAGGAATTTCAAACGCCCCTCTCTCCAATCCACTATGGGGTTCCATTTCTTTAGCCATGCCAAGCCTAATCCTAATGGCCACTCCATGCTAGGAGCCACAACAAATGCTAAAGTTTCTGAGTGGTCTCCCATGGTGATGTGCAAGGCTCTGGTAGCAAAACTGGCAGGGACTCCCCCTGTGACGGACCCATCAAGCTGGCAGAAAATGATTGGGGTCTTTAATCTCCTGAGGGGTATTCCCATCTTCCCCACTAATTCTGGGCTGACCAAGCAGTGGGTGCAGCCTGAGTCCAGTAAAGTCAGCTGCTGCGACAGCTGCTAGTTTAATCTCTTCCTGGTACCTGGTATGGACAGTTCTAGGGGCATGGTAATGTGGTCAATTGGGCCACTTACCAAGTGGTCATTCTCATAGTCACTCTCGGCTGCCTTGGAGTCATCGTTTGCAGGAGCTGGAACTCGACCCGCAGACTTCCGGGATCGGGGGAGTTCCACAGTCTCCTTTTTTTTTTTTTCAATAAAAATTTTATTATTTTCATCATAAAAAAAAACATCACAAATATGACACAATATAATATAAAACCCACATCCCCCA
>NW_015390393.1:225996-236048 GCF_001527695.2 Protobothrops mucrosquamatus | reverse complement strand
TCTAAGTATTTTCGCTGGGATTTCTTTTAAAAGAATAACGTCTTGATTTAAAATCTTGAATCTCTGTTGGTAAAAGAGCTGCATTATTTCATTACGTCTCGACTTTCTTGTAAGATAGACCACTATGTCTCTAGGCAAATTCTTTTGTCGAGCAATCCACGAGTTCACCCTAAAAATACGCTCTATTTCCAAGTAAATTCCTGACCACAAGACAAGGCATCCCCAAGTGCATCCGCAATTACTTGTCTTAGATTCTCCTTTGGGTCCTCAGCCAACCCAGTCTCCTTGAATGCCATCGCCAGCTCTCTCAGGTGTGGTGTAGCTTTTGTAGGTCTGCCCGTGGATTGCCGGTTCCCTCTCTTTGCTGGTACCTTGCTGCGGCAGTCAATTGCTCTGTGCCCCTCTTTCCGACACTTGAAGCATGCAGTGGATCAGGGTGTGGTTGATGATGACCGGGCGGTCTCAGCTCTCTTCTCCGGTGTTGGTTTGAAAGTGGGTTTCACTGGGCGGTGTTGGTGCTTGTGTTGATCTATTTCCACCTCTTCTGTTAGGAGGCACCAATCGTACAATTGCCCTGGGGCCCCGCAGGCCACACAGGCGTTGTACAGGTCTTCATTTAGGCCATCCTGGAAGCAACTCACCAGGATGTCCTCTGGCCAGTTTAGACAGTTGGCCAGCACCCGAAATTCCTCGGTGTATTCGGCTACTGGTCAACTCCCTTGCTTGACCGTCTTCATGCGCTCATGCGCTTTCTTGTCTGCCAAGCGGACTTCGAAATGATGCCGGAGGGCTGCCATGAAGCGGTTGAAATTTCTCAGTTCTGGAGTATTGCATTTGTAGAGGGTCACCATCCAGTTGGCTGCTGTGTCTTCCAGTGCGAGGGTGACCATTCTGACTTTCCATCTGTAGGCAGTGTTCTTCCATATATCTGCATGTATATGAACACTTGGGCCAGGAAGAACCTCAATCTTTTGGGATTTCCATCGAATTTCACCCCCAATGGAATTGGCTTCACCTCTGCTGGTTGGGGTATGGCCACTCTGGGTCTTTGGGGTGGTCTGGCCCATCGTGCTGCCGCCACCGCCTCAGGTGCTGCCAACTCTTCTTCCTCCACTTCCTCCTCTACTTCTCCCTCCGATTCCGATGGCTGTTTCAGCTGGGCTTTCAGTTCCTCGAAGGATTCTCGCACCTATTCCATTGTGTGCTTTAAGATGGCTTTCATCATCTCAGAATTCGGATCCACCAGTCCCCTTTCAGGAGGGGCCGGCTCTGGAGCTTTCTTCTTTGCCTTCTTCTTTCCTCCACCTCATGTGAGAGTTACTTTCAGAGCCTTTCCTTCCCGGTCCTCTTTCGTTCCAACCCCGAGGGACCACCTGGCTCGGTTGCCTTCTGCCACGGGTTCTGCCACTCCCAGGTCCCTGGAAGTTTGTTAGAGTTTTACAGCTTTCCAGCGCAAAAATAAGCCCAAAAAATAAGCACACATTCAAAATGAGCAGGAGGCATAGTTTAGAAAAACTTTATCTATAAAATATATATAAACATGATACATAGAGTTTCATTCTGCTCTGGGGAACATCAACAACTCTTAACTTGGAGATCAGAAAAAAAACACAGAAGACTAAGACATGCCCAGACCTAGGCTGGATCACATGCCTCACACAGCCAATACTGTGTCTTAATCAAAAACAGTTCTCATTGGCTGGTTTGTTGCTATGGCTATTCCAGTTCATATCATTTCTTACACAGTGACACTCCTCCCTTTATGACTGGAATAGACATAAAACCAAATAATTTAATACTCTTCCCGTGGTGTACTCCACCCAATGGCTTGGTCATTACATCTGCCAGATTGTCATCTGAAGAACAACGAAGCAAGCAAATACTGTTACAGCTTCTTTAACTTCTATACTTAAATCCTTTAACAGCTGTACATACCAGGTTACCTCTGAACAAAGTTCAAACAGAGCAATAAATTCTGCCTCCACAGTAGAAATAGCTACAGTTGTTTGTTTTCTGGACTCCCATCCAATCAAAGTCCCTCCAAATAATACCACAAACCCAGAATTGGACTTTCTGGTTTGCACATCATTGGCATAATCACTGTCAACATAACATTTTAACTTTAACTCTTCAGAGACCTGTATTTGAAGACCCAAATTCACAATTCACTTCAAATACCTGAGAATTCTTTTCACATCCATCCAATGCAACTGCGTTGGTGCAACAGTAAAGTGACTTAAGATGCTTACTGCACAAGCTATGTCTGGTCTGGACCACTGTGACAGATATAACAGGCTTCCTATTGCTGACTGATATATCTCCTGATCACAGTCTTCACTTTTGTCCTCGCCCAAAGTGTTGTGAAAATCTATGCTCATAGGTTTTAGAGCAGAATTACAATCTTTCATGTTGTATCTCTCCAACAGTTGTTCAATTTTCCTTCTTTGACTGAGAACATAGCCACCTTTCTCAGTTTTTTGTATCTCTACACCAGACATGTCAAACTCGCAACGTCACATGACGTCGCACAACGTATCGGAGCTTTTTTGCCATTGCCGGCAATGGGGTGGGTGTGGTTTCCCAATGATGCGGGCTGACAGTTTGACACCCCTGCTCTACACCAAGATAGTTTTGTATTTCACCCAGACTTTTCAAATTCAAACTTTTTCTCCAATTGATTAGCAAATTCCTTCACCTGTGGCAGATCCCCTGGCACATAGTATCAAAGCACAATTCCCTCCTCCAATTAACAGTCATAAATCACATTCCCCAATTAGCTAGAAGCGCGGGCTTCCTCTCCAGTTCTCCAGCCTGCCAATTCTTTATCAGCTCTGGGCTCAATAACCTTGATTCTCACGCTAAGCTTAGTGTTGTTATGTCTAGCTAGACTCTCCTTCACACACACACCCCTCCCAGCATCATCTAACTCTAAAAGTGAAAGGTAAAAAGATGGCTACATTTCCATCTGTTGTCAATGCAAAACATCCGATGTTAGCAGTGTTGACATCCGGCCCCCCTTACAAAAAGGATAAATCCTGTAATATCAACAAAAGCACAGATTAGGGATTGCCTCTCAATTTATTAGGGTGTTTCTTATAGAATCTATTAATGAGTCTGTCAGCTTTCACATCGCTAGACTTCACCCAAGTGGCCTCAGACAACAAATATCCATTCCATTGTACTAAGTACTGCAATTTCCCTTTGAAAATTCTAGAATCAAGAATATGCTACATTTCCATCTGTTGTCAATGCAAAACATCCGATGTTAGCAGCGTTGACAGTTTGGGCACATTGATTCTTTTTTGCCTGCAACACATAAAGATTATCCTGTTTTATGCCCTGTGCACATACATTCCCATTTCTTTTTATGAGACATTTCCCATCTACAAATGTGGTCTCAAACCCTTGTTTGTCAAGACTGGAGACACTTGGTAAATTATGCTCCATTTCAGGCACACATAATACATTATTAAACCTTTCCTCCAGACATGGAATCATGCCTTTCCCCATGACTTTTGCCTTCTGGCCATTTGCTAAGGCCACTGCATCTCCTCCAGTTGAATCCAATCTGGAAAACAACTTAGAATTATTAACAATTGGAGGATTTCCGGTTGCTGCTCGGTGTAGACCCGGGGGAGCGATCGCCCGTTCCCCGGGTCTGAAATTCCTTTGCTGGCGAGCCCGTTTGGGCTAAAAGCCACCCTGGATTTTGACAGCAAGCAGCCAGTCCGGTGAGATTATTTTCTGTTCCTTGTGGAAAGTGGACTTTTTGATGGAAATAGCCTATCTTTAACGGAAAGCTGAAAGCTTGAGGGAGGATGGAGGAGGATTTTTTCCCCTCCCGTACAGGTGGCATTTTAAGCGACTCCATTGCTAAGGAAGAAATCTAATTGGGACTATTTTAAACTTTGTTTTTGGCTGGAGAAATCTAAAAAATTAAAGAGAATTTATTTGGAAAGCTACCCTAATTATTCTTTCCTTTTTATAACTTTAAAACAGTGTTTTTACTCTGAATATTTTCTTAAAAAATCCCCTGGGAAAGAATCAGCATTCCCCTGGTGGTTACATCGTAATATATTTTTTTCTCTTCCCTTTGTTTGCTGTGTATTTAATTGTGGAGCTTGGCTCAACGCCCAGACATTTGGCTGTATGCCCAGACATTCTTATCTCTCTTTAAAAGTTATTGTGAGAGACTGTTCGGCTTTTTATCTGACTGCCTGGCTAGCTGTACATTTCCCATAGCAAGGGAAAATACAAAGGAAGAAGGAAATTTTAAAAAAAATTTTTTTTGCTCTTTTTTATTTTGGTTGCAGTTAAAGTTTGATTGGACTATAATTTGGATAGTATTCATCTCTTCTTGACAACTTTTATTTTCATTTTTTATTTTTTATTTTTTGGCTGTCTATCTGAAGTCTCCTCTTTTTTCTTCTGAGAGTTTGATTTTTTTTCTTCTACCTCACCTTTTACAGATTGATTTATTACTATTGTTTTTTTTTGGAAATTGTTTTTTCCTGTGGCGGGTTTTTTTTCTATTTTTTTTTCTTTTTTAACCCATTCCTGTTCCCTCTGTGGATGGTTTTGAGATTTTTTTTTTCATTCCTTTAAAGGATTTGGGGTTTTTTTCTTTCTTTTTTTCCCCTTAAACTACGCCTGGCCTTGTCTCCTGGTAATAGGAGGGCACTGGATTATAAGTGGCCATCGGGCTATCTGGTGGATTATAATTAGCCATCGGGCTTTTTGATGGATTACAAATAAATACAACAATTAGAAGATGAGTGCTTCAAATTTAGCCAAAGGGGTGAGGAAGGGTTCCTCAGCCCCCGCTTCTACCTTAGTGAGTCCAGCTATTCAGAAATCAATTACTACTTTTTTACAACAAGATTCTCATCAGATAGATACCCAAGTGATACTCCAAGCAATTTCAGCTCAATCTAAAAATATTGATGATTTGAAAATGGAAATGAAAAAAGATTTGGAAAAAACTCATGAAGATTTGAAAATTGATCTTCTTAAAATGGATCAAAAAATGGAAAACTTTCAACAGGCGATGGTAGATACTCAACAAAGAATGCAAAAAATAGAAGATAAGGCAGTGGTGGTCAACCAGAAAATTGAAGCGTTGCAAGAGGAAAATCAGAGATTGGCGCAAGCGAATGCGGAATTGGAGGACAGCATGGCCGTGATGGAGATGGATAATGCATCACACTTTCTAAGATTTCAAAATATTGTAGAAGAGAAAGATGAGAACTTTTTGGAGTTGATGAGCGAATTATTAGCGGAATTGCTTGGAATGGAAATGGATCTAATGAAAAGAGAAATAGATCAGGTTTTCAGAATGAATTCAAGCTACGCAAGAAGAAATAGAGTTCCTAGGGAGGTCCATGTAAGATTTCTTAAAAGATTTATACGGGATGAGATCTTGAGAGGGATAAGAGACCAACCACTGAAATATAAAGATAAAGAACTTGTAGTTCTCAAACAGATTCCCAGAAGGATAAGAGAAGCACGAAGAGAATATCAATTTTTAACGAGGAAACTCTTTAATAAGGGAGTGAATTTTATATGGCTAGTCCCAGAAGGATTACTAATCTTCTGGGACTCAAAAAGATACAGAATAGATACTCCATTTCAAGCAGAGGAATTTTTTAACAATCACAGAGCCTTTTTAGAAAAAGGTGACACCAAACACAAGAAATCAGAACAGACGATGGGTGCAGGAGCACCAAAACAATCGGAGGAGGGAGAATAAAAAAGATGCAATCAGAGGAAGATGTAAGACCGAAAGATCAGAGACAGATCAGCTCCCCTAGAAGATTGAGGTCTAGATATAATTGAAATTATGGAGGAGATTGGAATTTTTTCAATAAATATAAATGGTCTTAACTCCCCATCAAAAAGGAGTAAAATACTTAACAGACTACAAAAATTGAAAATGGACATAATTTGTCTTCAGGAGACACATATTAAAAGACAACATTCCAAAATTTTAGAACAACCAAAGATAGGTAAACTTTATTTTTCTTTAACACAACAAAAGAAAAGAGGAATAGCATTTTATATAAAAGAAAATATGAATCCAAAACAAATTTATGTTGATGAAGAAGGGAGAATACTAATGGTGGAAATTACATGGGATCAAAAACAAATCTTGATGGTTGCAATATATACTCCCAATGAGAAACAGGATCAGTTCTTTCAGCAATTATATGATAAACTAGTGGAGTTAAATTATCAAAATCTTTGTATACTTGGTGACTTTAATGTAATAGTTGACGCAATACGGGACTATAAAAGCTATAAACAAGGGAAAAAAGGGGGAAATACCCTACCTAAGTCTTTCTTAAAGATGAAAGATGAATTGTGTATACAAGACATATGGAGAGAAATGAATCCAGGGAAAGCACAATATACATTTTACTCAAATAGGCATAAATCCTGGTCAAGAACTGATATGATATGGACTTCATATGATTTAAAGACTATGATACAAGAGGTGGAAATTGAACCTAATATTTGGGCTGATCATAATCCAATTAAAATGACTTTGAAAGGAACCAGAAAAAAATTAAGATGGTCATTGAATAAATCAATATTTTTTTTAAAAAAAGTTTTATAACATTTACAAAATAAACCCCCTTGCCCACCCCCCAAAACACCCATAACCCCCCCACTTCCCAGAGCTGTTCACAGGGTTACAAATATATTAATCATAATCTAAGTAACATTATCCAACTAATTATGTAACCAAATCTATAACACACTTTAACTCCCTTTTAAAATAAATTTAGATAATTTAAAATTAAACACAATAATAAACAAATAATCAACTTAATTATTAAACAAAATTACTGCTCAAAATAATAATAATATCAATGTAATAAAATATAATAAAAATATAGAAAATATAATAAAATATTCACAATAACAATACTGTAAAATTTACTCAAACACCAAATGGAACTTTTCAGTTCCATATTTATTCTGAATATAATCTATCCATCTTCTCCAAACTGAAATATATCTTTCCTGTGATTGATCCTTTAAATAAGCAGAAATCTTAGCCATTTCTGCTAAATTTGACACTTTAAGAGACCATTCTTCTGCCGTAGGCAAACGATCCATCTTCCAGTTTTGAGCTACCAATAGTCTTGCAGCTGTTATAAGATTTAACATCAGATTCATTTCTTTAGCATCCAAATCTCCCATAATACCTAATAAAAATAACTGCGGTGTAAACTTTATCTTTTTCTTAAAAATATTTTGAATATTCCACCAAACCTTAATCCAAAATGCTTTTATTTCCCTACACGTCCACCAAATATGAAAATAAGTTGCATCTAAACTTCCACATCTCCAACATTTGGGCTGTAAATTAGGATACATGCATGACAATTTTTGAGGATCCAAATGCCACCTATAAAACATCTNATTTTGGGCTTGAGTAAATTTTACATTTTTAACCCAAATTGTCTCCCATGTATCCAATGAAATCGATTCTTGAATATTTTGAGCCCATTTTATCATACAGTCTTTAACTAGTTCCATTTCAGAATCCAATTCAATCAAAGCATTATAAATTCTCTTTATATGGGCTCGGGTTGGATCTTTAATTTGTTTGATCAAATTCACATCCTCCAAAGTAATACCAACCTTCTGATCTAAACTCCACCTCATTAACAATTATACAATATACAATATTTTCTTGTTTCAAATCCGCTAAGGATTTAATTTGCCAATCCTGTCCTACCAAACTAAGTAATTCCCTATAGGTAATATTATCCAAATTAACTCTTCTAGATACCCCCTCTATCACCTGTCCTGGAATCGCCCAAATGGGAATTTTATAATTTAATCTATAATAATATTTCTTCCAAACTCGTAATAAAGCACTTCTTAAAATGTGAGCTTTGAAAACTTGATCTACTTTTTTTATTATAAATCAAATAAGCATGCCAACCAAATAATAAATCCCATCCCTCAAGTATAAGAATATTTCTATTTATTAAATTAAGCCATTCACTAATCAATGTTAAAGCCACCGCATCATAATATAATTTTAAATTTGGCGCCGTAAGTCCTCCTCTTTCCCGTGCATCTTGCATGATCTTAAACTTAACTCTTGGCTTTTTGCCCGCCCATATAAATTTATTAATCCCCTTCTGCCAATCCTCCAAATTAGCATCTTTTTTCAAAATAGGTACCATTTGAAACAAGAAAAGAAATTTTGGAAGAATATTCATTTTAACTGCTGAAATTCTCCCCAGCAGAGATAATTGTAATTTTTTCCAGTCATTTAAATCCTTTTGCACTTTTACCCATAATGTCTCATAATTATTTTTGTACAATTTAACATTAGAAGCTGTAATATAAACTCCCAAATATTTTACCTTTTTAACTATTTCAAAACCTGTCAATTTAACTAGATCATCTTTATCCTTCATAGACATATTTTTCGGTAATATTTTAGTCTTGTTATTATTTACCTTAAAACCAGAAACTTTCCCATACTGAGCAATAATTTCCACCAAATCAATCACCGAATCTATCGGCTGAGTTAATGTCAGCACCAGATTGTCAGCAAAGGCCCTTAACCTATAATCATTCTTATTCACATTTATTCCCTTTATTATAGATGATTCACGAATTTTAATTAATAAAATCTCCATTGTTAACACAAATAACAATGGAGATAACGGACATCCTTGCCTTGTACCCTTTTCAATTTTAAATGCCTCTGTTAAACCCCCATTAACTATGACCTGTGCTGATTGTTGTTAATAAATAGATCTAAGAGCAGCCAAAAAATTTTCCCCAAAATTCATTTTTTCTACAACTCGTAGTAAGAACCCCCAATCTAATTGGTCAAATGTTTTTTCAGCATCCAGAAATATAAAAGCCGCTGGAATTTGGTTATTCTTATCCAAATACTCAATTAGGTTAACAATTTGTCTTACATTATACTTCATATATCTTCCAGTTATAAATCCAGATTGATCACTATGAATCAATTGTCTAAGTATTTGCATTAATCTATTTGACAATATTTTTGAAAAAATCTTGTAATCTATATTCAATAAAGATATAGGTCTATAATTCTTGGGTTGAGACAAATCCTGACCCTCCTTTGGAATCAGTGATATGAAAGCAGTTCTCCAAGACGGAGGTACTTCTGCCCCCAACAAAATACTATTGAACAATTCCTTTAATGGTTCTACCATTTCATTAGATAACATCTTGTAACAAATTGCTGTTAAGCCATCTGTACCTGGAGCTTTACCAACTTTTAATTGCTTAATTACCCCCATAATTTCCTCCGAAGTTATTAAACAATTCATTTCTTCCCTCTGACTATTTGATAGTCTAGGAAAATGTGCTTGCTGTAAGTAATTCTCTATTTCTAAAAATTGTATGTTTTCAGAGGCATATAACTTTGAATAAAAATCCAAAAAACTTCTTTTAATCAATTTTTGTTGATATGTCACTTTCCCCTTGTAATCTATTTTATCTATAACTCTTGACTTCTGCTTCTTTCGTAGTTGGTAGGTCAACCATCTACCAGGTTTATTTGCATTACAAAATGTGTTATATTTCATATAACGCAAATTAGTTGCAGTCTGATCCGCCATTAGCATATTAAATTGCTCCTTAAGCAAAGTTATGGAAACCTTTAATTTATTATCCAAAGGATTTAGAATAAAAGCCTTTTCTTTTCTTTTAATTTAATCTCATCTTCTAACTCTTTTCGTTTTTGCATCTGTTTACGCCTATATGCATTATTCATATAAATCAAAGCATCTCTCATATACGCTTTGCTAGCATCCTAAACCATCAAAATTGAGGTGTCTTTATGCACATTCAATAAAAAGAATTCTTTCAATTGATCTTTACATTTCTGCAAATTTCCCTCGTATCTAAATAAATTTTCATTTAACCTCCAAGACCTTTTATTCCCTTCTTCAGCCAAAAGTTCCATCCACACAGGACTATGATCTGACAATGTTCTAGGAAAAATCTTGATATTCTTCACCCTAGAAAAGAAATCATTAGTAATT
>NW_015390393.1:211508-223293 GCF_001527695.2 Protobothrops mucrosquamatus | reverse complement strand
CACTTCCCAGAGCTGAATACAGGGTTACAAATATAATAATCATAATCTAACTAACATTAACCAACTATATAAATAACCAAGTCCATAATGCGCTTTAACTCCCCTTTAACATAAATATAATAATAATAATTAAAACATAAACAAATTAGTATCCTAATTATTAAACAATAGAATATCCATATTGTTAAACAATACTAATGCTAAAAGTAATAATAATATCATATAATTAAAACTAATAAAAATTTCACTATAATAAACTATTAATACTAATAATACTCTAAAATTTACTCATAAGCTAAATGGAACTTTTTAGTCCCATATTTATTCTGAATATAATCTATCCATCTTCTCCAAACCGAAATGTATCTTTCTTGTGAGTGATCCTTCAAATAGGCAGAAATCTAAGCCATTTCTGCTAAATTTGACACTTTAAGCGTCCATTCTTCTATAGTAGGCAAGCAATCCTTCTTCCAATATTGCCCTACTAATAACCTTGCAGCTGTTATCAAATTCAACATCAAATTAGTTTCTTTAGTATCACAATCTGTAATAACACCCAACAAAAATAATTGTAGAGTGAACTTTATCTTTCTCTTGAAAATCTTTTGAATGTTCCACCAAATCTTAATCCAAAAAGCTTTTATATTTCTACAAGTCCACCAAATATGAAAATAAGTAGCGTCCAAGCTACCACATCTCCAACATTTGGGCTGTAAATTAGGATACATACAAGACAACTTTTTAGGATCCAGATGCCATCTATAAAACAAAAGAATGAAGAAATTTTTGAATGAATTTATCCATTCAGATCAAAATGGTTTTTTGCCTAAAAGACAGATAAAGAATAATTTAAGAATTATTTTAAATGTGTTAGAATATTATGAAAAACATCCGGGGAAACAAATGGCACTGATATTTTTGGATGCACAAAAAGACTTTGATAATCTTAATTGGCAATTTATGTTTCATCAGCTGCGAGTGATGGATTTTGGTGAAAATTTTATAAATGCAATTCAAGCAATTTACAATAAACAATCAGCAAAGATACTCTTAAATGGAGACTATACAGACAACTTCGATATTAAAAAAAGGCACAAGACAGGGATGCCCATTGTCTCCCTTGTTATTTATTCTTAGATTGGAAGTGTTGGCCAGGAATATTAGACAAGATGTGGAGATTAAAGGGCTGGAGATAAAAGATCAGAAATATAAATTACAAGCTTTTGCAGATGATTTGGTCTTTATCTTGGAGGAGCCTTTGGAAACAGCCACTAAACTGTTGCAGAAAATAGAGGAATTTGGAGAAGTGGCTGGGTTGAAAATAAATAGGGAAAAGACTAAAGTACTTACAAGAAATCTAACAGAAAAACAGAAAGCTCAATTTGTGAAAAAAAAAAAACTCCAGATAGCCAAAAAAGTTAAATATTTAGGTATTTATTTAACATCAAAATATACAACAATAAAAGAAGACAACTATGAAAGACTATTGAAACAAATAAAAACAGATTTGGAGAAGTGGAAAAACTTTCAACTATCACTATTAGGAAGGATAGCGACTGTTAAGATGAATATCTTACCTAAACTGCTATTTTTATTTCAGACAGTTCCTGTCAAACTAAGCCAGAAATTTTTCGATGATTTAAATGCAACAATAATGAGATTTATAGGGCAAGGGAAAAAAGCAAGAATTAAAATTAAGCTGTTACAAGAATCAAAAGACAGAGGGGGTTTTGGGCTCCCAGACTGGAGACTCTACTACCAAGCCACTATTTTGTTGTGGCTTAAAGAATGGTTCACACTGAGAAATAAACAACTTCTTTATTTAGAGGGACATGATTTGCAACTGGGTTGGCACGCTTTCCTATGGTATGAGAAAAATAAAGTGCATAAATACTTTCAAACTCACGCTATAAGGAATGTACTACTCTCAGAGTGGGAGAGAATTAAAAATAAAATTTATATGAAAATACTTGAGTGACTTTCAACAATGGAAGCATTTGCGTATCCAAACTTAATTAACTATGATAAACTTGTGGTCTATAAAGATATTTTAGATAAAGAAGGAAAACTTAAAGATAGGCAAGATCTTCAACAAAATGGTATTGATTTAACATGGTGGACATATTTGCAAATTCAAACAAGATATGAAAAAGATGTAAAAGTAATGGGATTTTACAAAGAACAGACACCATTAGATAAAATACTCTTGAAAACAGATGAAAATTTGATTAAGAAACTCTATAAATTTTTGTTAAACTGGAAGATGGAAGAAGAACAAGTGAAAGAAACAATGATAGTGTGGGCAAAGAATTTTGGTTATTCTATAGATTTAGAAGACTGGCAAAAACTATGGGATCGAAATATTAAACTTACTAAAGCAGCTGCATATAAGGAAAATTTATATAAAATGTTTTATAGATGGCACATGACACGTTAGATTAGAGAAAATGTTTAAAAATGTATCAAATATGTGTTGGAAATGTAAACAACAACTAGGCACCTTTTACCATCTCTGGTGGATATGCCCTAATGCTAAGAAATTTTGGTTTAAGATTCATATGTGGCTAGAAAAGATGATTAAAATACAGATAGAATTTAAACCAGAACTCTGTTTGCTAGGAATATTAGGCTTGAATTATGGAAAAGAGAATGAGTATTTAATATTACATGTGTTAACAGCCGCGAGAATAACATTTGCCCAATTTTGGAAAAATGAAAATTTACCATCTGATCAGATTATAATGACAAAAATACTTGAATGTGCAGAAATGGATAGATTAACTTTAGAAATGAAAGAGAAAGAAGATACAATTTATTTTAAAACATGGGAAAAATTTTACCAATGGTTAGCAATACGATAGAATGAGAAAAGGTTATGAAACTTAAAGAGATAATTGATAATTTGTATTTATATTTCATGATTATTTGTATGAACTTATCTTCTTTTTTTCTTCTTTTTTCGTATTTGTGATTTTAATAATATAGTAAATTATAACCAATAAGTAATATATTACTATTTTAAAGTTATTACAACTAATTAGTATTAAGCATTGTTAATTAGTAAAATGAATGAGATATATTGACTAACTTGTTATTTACATGACTATATTGAAAGCTGTTTAACACTAGAGTAATCATTAAGATTTAATATGTATACCCGGACGGGTTTACTTGCTCAAGTGATGTTATTTTGTGGGATTGATCCCACTTTTGTGTTTACCCCCTTCCTTTGGTTTAACCCTTTTGTATGTCTCCCTTTGTTTTACCTTTGTTGACCCTATTCCCTTGTTACCCTTAAAAAACTCAATAAAATATTTGTTTAAAAAAAAAGAATTATTAACAATTGTTTGACTAGCCCCACTGTCTATTAACCATTTGTCTATGCTATTACAATAGCTAACTTTTGCAACAGCAGCTTGTCCATTTTCTGCTTTTCTTCCTTGTAAACAGTTTTTCTTTAAATGAGTTTCAGCCCCACAGATAAAGCATGTCTTTTTCTCCTGTTCTTTCTTCTTGGTAATTCTTTGCTGAGATGTAATCCGATCTCTGCACACAGGCAGTCTGCTGCTTTGCTCTCTCTGCTCCTTGGACCCCCACCTCAGGAATTTCTCCTCATGGCTTCTTCTAAAATGGTGTTTCTGTTCCTCAGAAATCAAACAGGCTTTAAGTGCTTCCATACTGAATTCCTGTTCTGGTCTACATTCAAATACAGCTGAAACGATGGCCCACGTTTCATCAAGACTATTTAGTACCAACAGCACCTTCTGAGATTCAGGAATCTGCATTCCCTGCTGTTCTAATTCAACAGTTTCTGCATGTGGAACAAATGCTCTTCTATGCTCTCTTGTGGAAGCAGCCAGGCTCTGTACAATTGCCTCAATAATTGCACTATATTGCATGCTGACTCACTCACATGCACGCTTTTCAACTTCAACCAAACTTCTTTTGCAGTTTTTAAGTCAGCTACATTTAAGAATTGTTCATCTTCCACACTTAAGATGATGTAAGCCAGTGCCTTATCATGCCTCTGTTGATCTGCAGCTGCTAATTGCCCCTGGGGTGGATTAATCACAATATCCCAGTGCTCCTTAGCCTTCAGGAAGCATTCCATTTTTGCAGCCTGTTATGTGCTCCTGGCTACTTTCCTTCGTGACCAGAGGCAAGCTCGCCTGACCAATAACCAGCTAAGACACAGTGAAGGCCTTTTGTTTCGTTTATTGCAATAAGCGGGGAGAGAAGCTATCAAAGCTTGGTTCTCTCCAAAGTTTTAACCCAAAATATTTCCTTCTTTATACATGCCTTGTCCCAGCCACCACATCCCTCCTCTTTCCCCATTGGCTGAGGTACTATGAGGTTACACTCTTTCCGACCACCTCCTACATATTTCCTGCTACATACTAAATCATACATCACATGTACATTAAAATTAGGAGATAATTTATGCAAGGTGTGTCAGTTAATATTAATCAATTAATTGCGCATGCTCAGTTGCCTGAGTTCTGGCCCCCTTTTTTATGACTTCTTAGAAAAATAGGTTCTTTCCTGTTTTGCTAGTTATCTTCTATTACAGATGTTTTCTTCTTTCTTTTCCCACTCTTAAGACCCAGCTATTTTTGCCTACATATTTCCTTTACATCCTTTCTTTATGTTAACCTTTCCTCTTTCCCACCATAGCTTCTCTACTCAGTAAATTTCCACTGCAGCAAATTCAATTTTAAATTTCTCTTTCAATATTAAATTTTGAAGACCTTTCTTTTACTTCTATCACAGCCCAAATAAGATAATTATTTTGTCCCAATCGAGGCACAGAGCTCTCCTTTAAATCAGCCATCCTGCAAGCCTTTTTCTTGTTTATTTAACTCAGACAGTCCTTCAGCTTAATTACAGCTCCGTGTTGAGCCTCAATCTCTTTCTTCAGTCTGAACTGTGTGCAAGGGCTGGCTGGGATCTGGGCCCATAACCTGTTAGATTTTTACAGCTTTCCAGTGCAAAAATAAGCCCCAAAAATAAGCACACATTCAAAATGAGCAGGAGGCATAATTTAGAAAAACTTTTATCTATAAAAATATATATAAACATGATACATACATTTTCATTCAGCTCTGGGGAACATCAACAACTCTTAACTTGGAGATCAGAAAAAAAACCAGAGAAGACTAAGACATGCCCAGACCTAGGCTGGATTACATGCCTCACACAGCCAATACTGTGTCTTAATCAAAAACAGTTCTCATTGGCTGGTTTGTTGCTATGGCTATTCCAGTTCATAAAATTTCTTACACAGTGACAAAGTTCCTTCCCCGGGGTCTGCCAGGATGATATCTTCGCTCCAGCTCTCCAGTGCACCCTCTTCCATATCGCCGGTAGGTAGGGGCATGTCGGTTGCGACCCACCTCGGTAGGGCAGCTGCATCTCTGGGCTGGGCACTATGCAAATCTCGCCTTATGTAAGGACCTACCTCAGCTAAGCCATCCAAGAAAGCAGAACTCTTGAAACAAGCATTGTCTCAAATGGAAACTTTTATTAGGGGCTAGTGACAGCAGGGAAAGGCGAGATCTGAGAGAAAAACCCGTGAAGCGATATATTAAAAGTAGCATTCAATACTCCTCCCCCCCAGTGTCCCAGTGTTCATTTGAATCCCAGCCAATCCACAGGTGGCATCATGTTTTGGTAACCAGTCTTTTCGGTGGGGTCTTCAAGGTCTCTCTCACTTTCGGTTTCTTCTGGCTCCAAGCACAAACCGTCTCTCCGATAAGGGTGAGACATTCCATCCCCTGGGGGAAGGGCAACAAGGCAACAAAGCAGACAGTGCAAAGCATCCCCAAAGGCTCCCCCTCCCAACAGAATGGCAGGCAACAAAGAAAGCTACAAAGCTAAAATAACTGAGGATACATTTCTTTGGTGCCTGACAGATAGATAGAAGATAGATAGGATGATAGATGATAGAAGATAGAAAGATAGATGATAGATAGAAAGTTAGAAGATAGAAAGATAGAAAAATAAATGATAGAAAGATAGTAGATAGAAAGATAGAAAGATAGATGATAGATAGATAGATAGATAGATAGATAGATAGATAGATAGATAGATAGATAGATAGATAGATAGATAGATAGATAGATAGATGATAGAAAGATATAGAAAGATGATAGAAAGATATAGAAAGATAGAAAGATAAATATAGAAAGATAGAAAGATATAGGAAGATATAGAAAGATATAGAAATAGAAATATATAGAGATAGAAAGATTGAGATAAAGATAGAAAGAGCGATAGTGATAGAGTAGATAGAGAGAGATAGAGATAGAGATAGATACATAGAGATAGATAGACAGACAGACAGACAGACAGACAGACAGATAGATGGATAGATAGATAACCTTTATTGTCATTTTTTACTGTGCGCACATTGGCACACATTAAAAATGAAATTTAGTTTCTTGCTCTCAAAGTGTACACATACATAACACATTTAAACATGCGATATACAACATACGTATAAACCTACAGCCTTACATATAAATAACATAAATATTAATCACTGTCCATCTTGAATACACATGTCACATCTTCAACTTTTTTCTTTTTTTTCTTTTTATAACATTTTAGTAAATTATAGAGTAAAATACAAAGGAAATAGTAGGACACAATGGGGAGGAGAAAGGGGAAAGAAAGTGAGGGAAAGAGGGGAAAAAGAAAAAACAGGCGTTGTTTTCCAACTTCCTCTGCTGCAGTAGAATAAAGCATTAACATCAAGCCACAACTTTTTACTTTTTCATAATAGTATAAACTGGCCATTTCTGTAACAACAAATCAATCTAATCAGTGAAACCCAAAATCAAAGTTTCATTTTTTTCCACCTCAAGCACAAAGTTCCAGAAGCATGTTGCCTGGCTTGGTCAAAAGAGTGGGTGATCCTCCAGAAAAAAGGCTACTTGATTTGGAAGGTCATGAACTAAGGTTTGGATGGCACGGTTATTTATGGTATGATAAAGTTAATGTTGATTTTAATAATCACTTTACTAGACATGCCATACTAAGAGTATGGAATAAATATAAAACAAGATTCTTCACAAAGTTGCTTCTTTGGATATCACCACAGGAAGCTTTTTTTAAAGAAAAGAAATGGTTGTGAAACCGGACTGGAGGACCTATGGTAAAATAATACTTTTCAACTCGGGTGACCCTACGCTTAAATCGAGGGAACAGTTAGAATCAGAGGGTTATGTTTGTCATTGGTTTACATATCAACAACTGAAAGAAAGTTTTAAACTAGATAAAAAGAGTTTGGGGTTTGATTTTACTAAACATGAATTTGAAACATTATTGTGTGGCAGTGATGAACATATTATTGCTAAGGCTTATAAAATGCTATTGAAATTAAATTTGGAAAATGAACATGTAAAACATTGTATGATACAATGGGCAAGGAACTTTGGTTATAATGTGATGCTGGAACAATGGGAGAATATGTGGATGAAAAGTTTAAAATTTACATTGAACTACAATTTAAAAGAAAATTTCTATAAGATGATGTATCGCTGGTATTTAACACCAGACAAGCTGTATAAAGGCATTTCAAATGAATGCTGGAAACGTAAAGGTAAAGAAGGGGCCTTTTACCATTTATGGTGGACATGTGATAAAGCAAAGAAATATTGGAGAAGGATTCACATTTTGATACAGAAAATCCTTAAAGTAAAAATAAATATGAAACCAGATTTTTTTTTCTTTTGGGTCTAATGGAAAAAGATTTGGAACTTTGATCCTGTATATGTTGATGGCAGCAAGATTACTGTATGCACAAAAATGGAAGGACATTTCGATTCCCACTATGGACGAATAGCTACAGAAGTTGATGGAGCTGGCAGAGATGGCTAAATTGACTGTTTTGATTAAAGAAAAGAATACAAGTACTTTTGTTTCTACATCTTTTTTTTCAAGATGGCAGCAGTGGAGGAAGCAGTATCAGATCATGGGGACAAAAGTTACTAAATTAAGTAGGAAGGTATAAGGAGAGGTGTTATGTCCTGAGCCTGCTGAAGCATTCAGCAGGCTCAGAAATGTTGCAAAGGGTCCTGGGCAGACCAAAAGCTGCCCAGGACCAGACTGACTGTCTCCAGCCTTGCGTGCATGGGCAAGGCGGGAAACAGCCTCTGGAATGATTGGTTGATGCTGTCCTTTGCAAGGACACTATAAAAAGGCCTGCACACTGTTTTTCTGTTGCTGGTTGTGGAATAGAACAATAAAGAAGACTTGTTGTTACACTATGCGTCTCTTCTTAATGCCTCCAACCTGCGGATCTAACAGTGGCGACGAAGGTGGGATCGCTGTAAGCAACATTTAACAACAAAAGAAGAGAGGACTTACCAAGAAGTCCTGGGAAGTTCGGCGTCCAGCACAGCAACTCTGCCCTGCCTGCCAGTACAGCATCGCTGGAGGTGAGCTCGGCCAAGGGACCCCTTCCCCAGATAACAGGCTTGCAGCGAAGGCGTTAATGAGGGTTGTAGAAGATTAAGATGTCTAAAATTGGCTGGTTGTCAGACTTTGATATTTCCCACCCGGAACGCTGGAATTCGTATGTGGCGCGGGTGGAGAATTACTTCAGGGTTAATCAAATAAGAGAAGACGGCCTTAAAGCGGCCACTCTGCTGTGTGTTTGTGGACAAGAAACATTTGACATAGCAGAAAATCTGGTGGCACCAGCGCTTTTGGAGTCAGTGACTTATGCAGATTTGAAGAACATGCTGAAAGAACATTTCCAACCCAAACTTTCTGTGATTGCTTGGCGACACGCATTCGAGCAGAGGGACCAGAGGCCTGGTGAGTCTGCTGCGGACTTTATTGCTGCCTTAAGGCAAGCAGTGAGGCCTTGTGAATTCAAGGACCTGGAAGAGAGGCTGCGGGATTGTTTCGTTTGTGACCTAAGGAGTCGTGAGCTACAGCAGAAGATCTTTGCCAAGGAAGATGTTTCGTTCCAAGATGCCTTGAGAGAGGTTGCAGCTGAAGAAGCAGCAGGCGGCGCTGTGAAGGCTTTGCGGCTCGCCAGAAATCCTCCAGCCACCGTGACCGTCCATCAAGAGGTTGCTCGAGAAGATCCAGAACAGGATCCTGAAGAGGAGGTGGACAGGCTGCACCAGCCAGCAGAGAGAAGGCTGAAGGCGTGTCCAGACAAGGCCCCAGCATCTCCTCAGTGTTTCAGGTGTGGAGGACGCCACAAGTGCGCTGACTGCAGATTCTGCTCTGCCATTTGCCGGGCATGTGGAAGGGAAGGCCACATTGCCTCCGTCTGTTTGGGTCATCAGAAGGTTCAACCTTGGGAAGAATTTTTTCAGAAAGGTACCAGGGTCCCCAGCCAACACAGGGTGGGTTTCTGCGCGTCATGCAGGAGCATTTTAAGGACAGGGACACACAAGCCCCTTAAGAAAAAGCTTTGCATTGACGTGAAGTTGCAACGGGTTCCCTTATCAATGGAGTTGGACACAGGGTCCGCTCTATCGATCATTTCACATGACACCTTCAAAAGGATTTGCAGCAGTAGTGGCCTTCGAGTCAAACTCAGGCCATCGAACTTAATTCTCACTGACTTCCAGGATTCCAGAGTCAGCGTGAAGGGGGAGGCTACGCTCAAAGTGCAGCGTAAGGCTTTTGAAGGCCTACTAGATGTGGTGGTAGTTGGGGGTGATCGCACGAGTCTCATTGGACTCGATTGGTTCGAGGCCCTTGGGATCCAAGTTACTGGGCTTCACAGCCTGCAAACGTTAGGCCTTGCAGAAGTCTGCAAGGAGTTTGCTGATGTGTTTAGCACAGAGCTTGGTTCATACAAGGGGCCTCCCATTGCCCTACGCTTAGACCCAGCTATCACACCTATTAGGATTAAGCCTAAAAGGGTGCCTTTTGCTCTCAAAAGCAAAATCAATGCAGAGCTGGACAAGCTGCTCCAGCAGGGCATCTTAGAACCTGTGGACTCTAGTCCATGGGAAACCCCCATTGTAACACCTCTAAAGGCTAATGGAGAAGTCCGAATTTGCGTGGACTATAAATGTACATTGAACAAAGCACTGCAACAGCATGCATATCCAGTGCCTGTGGTAAGCCACATTCTGGCCTCCCTCAAGGTGGGGCCAATTTTTGCAAAACTTGATTTGGCACAGGCCTACCAACAGTTACCTGTTGATGAGGCAACTGCTGAGGCTCAAACAATCGTAACGCACAGGGGAGCCTTTAAGGTCAAAAGACTGCAGTTTGGGGTTAATGTAGCCCCTGGCATCTTCCAAAGTGTAATGGAGTGCACACTCCGTGGTATTCATGGGGTCTGTCCCTACTTCGATGACGTCCTCATTGCTGGGGAGTCATCTTTAAACTTAGCTGAAAGATTAAGGGCTGTCTTGCTTCGTTTCCGCCAAGCGGGTCTGAAACTGAAGCAAGATAAATGTAAAATCGGAGTCACTTCCACTGAATTCTTAGGCTTCAGAATTGATGCTCAAGGCATCCATCCTGCTGAATCCAAGCTTCAAGCAATTCAGCAGGCCCCAAGTCCCAAGTCCAAAAGCAAACTTCAGGCTTTCCTGGGACTCTTAAATTTCTATCACGCATTTCTTCCCCACAAGGCTGCAGTGGCTGAACTGTTACACCAGCTCTTGGATAAACAGGCTCCATGGCAGTGGACTAAGGTCCATGAAAGGAGTTTCAATGAGGTTAAGGCCTTGCTCTCTTCAAATGCGGTTTTAGCGCATTTCAATGAGCAATTGCCAGTGTGCATCACATGTGATGCATCCCCTTATGGTGTGGGAGCAGTACTCAGTCACCTGAAGGCTGATGGGACACAAGTCCCTGTGGCCTACTACTCAAAGACTCTGTCATCTGCAGAGCGTAATTACGCCCAGATTGACAGAGAAGCCTTGGCCATAGTGGCTGGCATCTGTGCCGCAGAAAAGAGGCGGGGTAGTTATTTATGTGAGGAAAGAGTTTTTGCCCAAATTAATTGATTTTGATCCAGAAGGAAGATATGTTTTTATTGAAATATTATTGAATGGAAAGAAATGTCTTATTATTGGATTATATGCCCCAAATCAACAACAGAAACAGTTTTATAAATTGCTACATCGGAAATTAAATCAACTGGATTACAAATCAGTTATTATGATGGGAGACTGGAATGGAGTTTTAGATTCACGAAGAGACAAGAAAGGTTCCTGTAAAGCTTTTAGTTCTATACTGCCTAAAACCTTTTTTGATTTGAAGGATGAAGTGGAATTAAAAGTCATTTGGCGAGAACGAAACATGGAAGAAAGAGATTTCACTTTTTTTTCAGATAGGCATCAATCTTATTCTAGAATTGATTTTTTTTTAATTACTAATGATTTCTTTTCTAGGGTGAAGAATATTAAGATCTTTCCTAGGACATTGTCAGATCATAGTCCTGTATGGATGGAATTATTTGCTGAAGAGGAGAATAGAAGAACTTGGAGACTGAATGAAAACTTATTTAGATATGATACAAACTTGCAGAAATGTAGAGACCAATTGAAAGAATTTTTTTTGTTGAACATGCATAAAGATACTTCGATTTCAATGGTTTGGGACGCTAGTAAAGCGTATATGAGAGGCATTTTGATTTATATGAACAATGTTTATAGGCGTAAACAGATGCAAAAACGAAAAGAGTTAGAGGATGAGATTAAATTAAAAGAAAAGGCTTTTATTTCAAATCCACTGGATAATAATTTAAAAGTATCTATAACTGTGCTTAGGGAGCAATTTAATATGTTAATAGCAGATCAGA
>NW_015390393.1:199374-208936 GCF_001527695.2 Protobothrops mucrosquamatus | reverse complement strand
ATATTGTAAAACTTTTATAAAACTTTTAATAAAAAAAAAAAAAGAAATTTCATGATTTCTTATATGGCCGCCACTTCACAGTCTATACAGACCATAAGCCTCTGCTGGGTTTGTTTACAACAAACATGCAAACCCCTCACATAATATCTCCTACAATGCTGAGATGGTCAATTTTCCTGTCAGCATATGACTACACACTGATTCACAAACCTGGAAAAGAAATGGGCCATGCAGATGGCCTCAGCAGATTACCTCTAAAACAGGTAGAGGCAGATCCTGCTCCTGCTATTAATATCCTCTCCATTCAGGAGTTACCTGAATCTCCCCTCAATGCTAGGGACGTGGCTGCAGAAACTGCCACTGATCACACGCTTACATGAGTGCTGACATGGGTGTTGTCAGGATGGCCTGACACGTGTCCAGATACTGAGTTTCAAAGCTTCTGGCAAAGGAAGCACGAGCTTTCCACATTCAAAGGGTGCCTGTTATGGGGTAGTAGGGTAGTCATCCCAGCCTCATTGAGGTCTAGAATCTTGATCTCTCTGCATAAGGGACATCAGGGTATAGTCCGGATGAAAGCGCTTGCGCGCAGCCATCTCTGGTGGCCTGGGCTCGATAAAGCCATCGAGGCCCAGCTGCACGGGTGTCAAGTGTGCCAACAGTCAAGGCCTGAAATGCCTCAGGCCCCTGTACACAGGTGGGAGGAAACACAAGCCCCTTGGTCAAGGGTACATATAGATTACGCTGTGCCCTTTCAGGGGCAATTCTTCCTTCTCCTCGTTGACAGCCATTCCAAGTGGCTAGAGGTTGTGCCTGTTTCCTCCACTACTACTGCTGGACCATCCAGGTGTTGAGAGGAATCTTCGCTTCTCATGGACTTCCAGATGTCCTGGTCTCAGATAACGGCCCCCAATTTACCTCTTTTGAGTTCCAGGCTTTTCTACAGGCCAACTTAATCCGGCACGCAACTTCAGCTCCATTCCACCCATCTTCCAATGGCCAGGCTGAGAGGATGGTGCGCACTACCAAAGATGCTCTCAAGAGACTCACTTATGGCAGCTGGCATCACAGGTTAGCTGATTTCCTTCTTGCACAACGCACCACACCTTGCACAGCCACAGGAAAGAGCCCAGCAGAACTCCGCTGGGGTCGCCACCTCATCACGAAACTGGACAGGCTGCACCCAGACCGGGTGGCTTCACAGGTGTCACAGCCGCAGGCACCTAGGAGACTACAGGTGGGCGATCCGGTCTAGGCAAGGAACTATGGTCCTGGACATCTCTGGGTCACAGCAGTAGTATGCAAGATCTCTGGGCCGCTGTCATACAAAGTGGCTTTGGACGATGGGCGCGTCATCTGACGGCACATAGACCAACTGCGCTGGTGGCTGCCCAGCAACACTTCTGCTCCTGGCTCTGCTCTCGGGGGGGGGGGAGGAGGACCACAATTATGATTGTGGACCACAGTCTCTTTGACCAACCGGACTTCCACCGGTTCCAGCTATTGCTCCAGAGAGGGAGTCATCCCACACTTCAGCTATTGCTCCAAAAAGGGGGTCATTCCAGGCTTCAGTAAGTGCTCCAAACAGGGAGTCTCCAGGAAGGGGGTTTGCCATGGAGGCGGTTCCTGACTCTGGCACCTCCGGTACATTCATGGGGGCCATGGGTTACTGGGGCACATCAGCCACTCAGGCCACTCCAGCTGCTGGTCTTGGGCTCGAGGGACAGTGCTCCCAAGAGGAGTCCATTGTGCATTTGGGGAATTCCACCCCACCACTGGACTTGGGGAATTCCACCCCCCCAAGGAACCCTGGCTTAGATTCAGAGGATCCAGCCAGTCAGCAGCTGGGTGGGTCACCTGAATCTTTGGGGCATCAAAGTCCTGGTCTGCCTAGCCTGGCAGGCGAGCTGCCAGGCCAGGCACACTCACCAGCCATCAGAAGGTCACAGCGGGCCAAGGGCCCACCCAAACATCTTGGGGACTATGTGAGGTTTCTGTCAAGTCAAGGGAACCTTACTAGTCCTTAAACAAATGCAGAACAAACACTCAGTAAAGGGGTGTTCTTCCCAGCATATTATTTTGTTGTATTTTTTTTTCTTTGAATAATTATAAATGTAAGGGTGCTCTGCCGGTGTGCAGGCATATTGTGCTTCACAATAACATCCAGTCCATTGAACGCATGTACCTGTGCTGCTACATAGTAAGGTATTATTGTTGCATCCAGGGGGGAGGGGTGTTATGTCCTGAGCCTGCTGAAGCATTCAGCAGGCTCAGAAATGTTGCAAAGGGTCCCGGGCAGACCAAAAGCTGCCTGGGACCAGACTGGCTGTCTCCCGCCTTGCGCGCATGTGCAAGGTGGGAAACAGCCTCTGGAATGATTGGTTGATGCTGTCCTTTGCAAGGACACTATAAAAAGGCCTGCGCGCCGTTTTTCTGTTGCTGGTTGTGGAATAGAACAATAAAGAAGACTTGTTGTTACACTATGCGTCTCTTCTTAATGCCTCCAACCTGCGGATCTAACAAGAGGGGAAAAAAGAGAGAAAAAAGAGAGAAAAAAGGAGCAGAAAGTTAAATAAGAAAGAAAGAAAGAATAAAGGAAAAGAAGAAATTGGGGTAAGGAGGAAAACACCAGCAAAACAGCAGCGCAGCAAATGAATGGCTGCATGTGGAGTCGGAGGCAGCTGGCAACAATCTCAAATACAAATTGCATATTATACTTTATATAATAAAGAAAGAATTGAAATAGACCAGAGACTGACCACCATCGTTCTAGTTCCAGTTCAAAGAAAAATATATGAAGTTCCAACTGTTCTAAATCCTGTGGAGAGCTGACTAGCTGTCATCAAACCATGAAGTGAGTCAGCGTGAAGAAGTGAGTCAGCGTGGAGANCTCGGCGAGGTGGGCGTAGGTCCTGGAATTGGGGAGGGGGGGAGGGTCTGCCTAATAGAGGGCAATTCCATTAAGACTGTGTATGGGAGGGGTAGATATGGCGGGAGCAGAGGGCCATATCACACTAGGGGAGGGCGCACCCGCTGTTTACGAGCTGTGGCACGCTCCGGCCCCCATGGCTCTTCTTGCAACCTAGGGGGTTTAGGATCTCAGGGCCTGGGCTTTCGGCTGATGCTGTGTAATGCCAGGTCCACGGTTAATAAAGCCCCCCTCATTTATGATTTGGTATTGGAGGGGGAGGTGGACCTGGCGGGTATTACGGAGACCTGGCTGGGCCAAGAGGGGGGGTGTGCCCCTCGTTGAAATGTGCCCGCCAGGTTACCGTGCATTTCACCAGCTGAGAGCCCAGGGTCGGGGTGGGGGGGTGGGAGTTATTATTAGGGAAGATGTTCTGTCCCCCGTCCAACCCACACCCCCCAACCAGTCAGCCGAGGCCTGAAAAACTGCTCGGCACAGCCAAAGACAAATGAATTTCTTGGCAGCAACTTCGTAGCTGCCTGCCAAGCCTTTACTGATAATGCACAGCAAACAGAGATAAATCCAAGATAACTTGCCAGAGTGCTTGCAACAGAATATCCAGCAAAAATTGTTCGTCACAAAAGTTTCACACGCCACACCCCTTGCTTATATAGCCAGTGGGGTGTGGCCCAGTGACTCAGCTGAACTATCTGGCACGGCGTGTCCGCTGCTGCGCACGCTTGTCCTTCCGACGCTGGCGTGGATCCAGCCAAGACGTATCCTCTTCGGAGTACGATACACCTGGCTCCTGGCTGATCCCAGAAGCACCTGGCTCCTGGCCAATCCCAGAAGCACCGGGCTCCTGGCCAATCCCAGAAGCACCGGGCTCCTGGCCAATCCCAGAAACACCGGGCTCCTGGCCAAACTCCTCTCCGTCGGAAAGCACCGAAGGCCACACCAGAGGGGAAGGGCCTGGAGAGGGAGGCCTGGCCATCTCCTCTCCTTCATGTTCAGAGCCTTCCTCCTCTGATGAGAGGGACCCACCAGACGGAGCCACAACAGAAGGCCTGGATCCAAGGGAGACCACTGTGCCGCAGACTGCCGGTTGTGAATCCCTAGGTGTGAAGTGGGGTCATGGGAGGCAGCAGGGCGTGCTGATTGTATACCTGGCTCCCCGCTATGTATCAGCAGCCCTACCCGAGCTACTCAGTGTGATAGCCGAGATGGCGATTGAGACCCCCAGACTGTTAGTCATGGGGGNAATGGACCTAGGTATTTGCAAGACCGCCTCCTACCAAACACCTCCCTTCGACCAGTCCGCTCCCACAGAGAGGGCCTCCTTAGAGTGCCGTCGGCCAGACAATGCCGGCTGGCGACCCCCAGGGGGAGAGCCTTCTCTGTGGCAGCTCCTGCCCTCTGGAATGACCTACCCCCCGACCTACGTACAGTTGCGGACCTGTACAGTTGCGGACCTGAAGGCCCATCTATTCTGTGCGGCCGGCCTGGCGTAGTTTGATTATGTTTCAGTGGGGTTTTTTGTATGGGTGTGTTTTTAGAACAGGCCTGTTATTTAATTCGATTTTAGAACAGAAACTATTTATTTATTATCGTGGTTTTTAGTATCGCCTGTTCACCGCCCTGAGTCCCGTAAGGGAGATAGGGCGGTATATAAATTTAATAAATAAAAATAAATAAATAAATAAACATAGAATGATAGATCCAGCTCAGGAGCCCAACTAAGCAGCCCAATGCTGGAAAAGAGGCAACTGAGAGCAGCGAACCAGCGACTGAACAGAAGACAAGAAGGGAGGCTGATGGAGGCAGTGAACTGGTGGCTCACAGTATATTCAGTAATTACCTAGACCAGTGATGGCGAACCTTTTAGAGACCGAGTGCACAAACTGCAACCCAAAACCCACTTATTTATTGCTGGGTGCTGGGTGGGTGTGGCCCACTGGGTGGGCGTGCCTACATAGGTCACGGCAGACTGGGTGGGCGTGTCCAGGGTGGGCATGGCCATCTCGATGTTGCTCCGGGGGGGGGATGCCTGTGGGGGCCGGGCAAAGTTGGGGGAGATCCAGGGGGTCTCTGGCGGGTGGGGCGGTGGGCAGGAGGCTCATCCTACAGGGTGAGGCGAGGCAGGAGGCAGGGGTTCCATTGCTGCGGGGCAAGGCAAGGTGAGGCAGGAGCCAGGGCAGGGGCTGGTTGCAGACAAAGGGGGGAGGAGGAGGAGGAAGAAGGTTTAAGCAAGCTTAGCAACCGGAGTGGGGATCCCCCCCAAAACAAACGTGCTTCATGGGTAACCTCGCAGCACAACAGAAGAGACCAAAACCTGCTGCAACCACCCAGCAGATGGGAGGGGAATAAAAACATGGAGGGAAGTGAGCAGTGGGGTACCACAAGGTTTCATCTTAGGCCCAGTACTCTTCAATATCTTCATAAATGACTTAGATGAAGGAATAGAAGGGGAACTCATCAAATTTGCAGATGACATGAAGCTGGCAGGAATACACAACACTGCAGAAGACAAGCTCAGGATCCAAAAAGATCTTGACAGGCTTGAACAATGGGCCCTATCCAACAAAATGAAATTTAATGTGGAGAAAAGCAAGATTTTACACTTAGGCAGGAAAACCCAAACTTACAAGTACAGATTAGGTGAAACCTGGCTCAAAAACAGTAACTGTGAGAGGGACCTTGGAGTCCTAGTGGACAATCAGTTAAATATGAGTATTAGTACAGCTTTATAAATCCTTAGTAAGTAAGACCACACCTGGAATACCGCATCCAGTTTTGGTCACCACATTACAAAAAAGATGTTGAGACTTTGGAAAAAGTGCTAAGAAGAGCAACTAAGATGATTAGGGGCCTGGAGACAAAAACATATGAAGAAGAGTTGCAGGAATTAGGTATGGCCAGTCTAGAGAAAAAAAGGACCAGGAGTGACATGATAGCAGTATTCCAGTATTTGAGGGGCTGCCACAAAGAAGAGGGGTGTTATATATTCGGTTCTTTAGGCATTGAATGAGGCAGAGTGTTGAAACAGCAAACAAGTTTATTAACTCAGAACAGAAGCAGCCCTAAAGGCTGCTGCACAGCTATTTATACAGTTAGCCTCTAGGCAGTTTCCCGTCCCAAACCTCATTATCAGCTTGGAGACAGCCAGTCTGGCTTTAAATAACAGCAACTGTTAAACAATACAGCAATGTAGGTCAGACATTAAGCAAGTGATTTAAAACAGTTGTGGCCAATACATTACACCCCTTCCCCCTAGATGGCTCAAACTTTCAATTGCTGGACATAGTCCTGCAGATATTTAGGCAGCCTTCTTGACAGTTCTGAACGTCTAGGGGTTGCAGGGGTCTCCCGGTCTACCTGCTCGCCTGCCCGGCTGGGTAGACCAGGACTCTGAGGTCCAGTGAAGTCAGGTTGACTCGGGTCCCTTTGGCTGGCCAGTCCTGGTCGGCCCAACCCAAAGTCCAATCGTGCAGCAAAGTCTGCAGGGCTGTCCCTCAGCGCAGTTTGCCGGTCCTGTTCAGCGGATACTGTCTGTCCCGGGGAAGCTCTCCTACGGCCTTTTCCCTCTCTCCTTGAGTAAGAGTTCTGTTGGAGTGTGCAAGCTCCTCTGTTGGGCTGCTGTTGCACGGCCCTTGCATGCGGCCCTCTTGAGAGTCCTGAGCCAGCGACTGGTTCGCTAGCCTCTGACGTAGCTGGTCAATGTGCCGGCAAATTTTATTTATTTATTTATTGAATTTATATACTGCCCTATCTCCCTTACGGGACTCAGGGCGGTGAACAGGCGATAATAAAAACCACGATAAATATACACAAATTTCTGTTCTAAAATCAAATTAAATAACAGGCCCATCTTTGAGGACCACCTCATAAGAGAGTGGTCCCAACACCTTAACAACCATGGCTGCCACCCACAAAGCCCCTTGCCCGTAATTCCGGGTCCAAACCCGGTCACCCACTTGCAAATTCCGAGGTGCTTTTGGCTGAGCAGAGTCCGAGGCAACCCGGTCGGGGTGCAGCCTGTCCAGCTTGGTGATCAAACGACCCCATCTGAGTTCGGCAGGGCTTCGGTACAGGGAGTTGTGTGTTGGCAGAGTAGAAAATCTGCCAGTCTGTGGTGCCAATCCCCTGTGACAATCTGTTTTAGTGATTCCTTGGTTGTGCAGACCATGCGTTCCACTTAGCCGTTCGAGGCCGGGTGAAAGGGAGCCGATGTGGCGTGCCATATTAGATTTGCCCTGAGGAAAGACTGGAATTCAGAAGTGGTAAACTGAGCCCCATTGTCTGAGACTAACACATCTGGAAATCCGTGTGTTGCAAAGATTCTGCACAGTTCCTGGATGGTCCTGGCAGTAGTCATAGTAGGGACTGGTGCGACCTCTAACCATTTAGAATGGCTATCTACCACTATTAGAAACAGCTGTCCCTGAAAGGGCCCGGCAAAATCAATGTGGATTCTTGACCACGGTGTGTGTCCTCCCATCGGTGGACGGGCTTGCGGCATCTCCGGTCTGGATTGCTGGCACGTGTAGCAACCATGTACTTGGGCCTCGATGGCTTTATCTAGCCCTGGCCACCAAAGGTAGCTCCTTGCAAGTGCCTTCATCCGGACTATTCCCAGATGACCCTCGTGCAGAGACTCTAGGACCCTGGGCCTTAAAGAGCTCGGGACTATGACCCTACTTCCCCAAAGGATGCACCCCTTATCAGCTGAAAGCTCATCTTTTCTCATGAAGAAACTCTGAAATTCTGGCCCTGGACATTTGTCCAGCCATCCTGTGTGTACCCAGTTTAGCACACGACTCAGCGTTTTGTCAGCTGCTGTCTCAGAAGCTATGTCCCCAGCATGAAGGGGAGATTCCGGCAAATCCTGGATAGCCAGGATGCATGCAGCCAGAGCTGGAGCTGGCTCCACATGTGGCAGGGGCAACCTGCTCAGGCCATCTGCATGGCCCATTTCCTTGCCCGGTTTGTGAATCATCCTGTAGCTGTAGGCTGACAGGAAGATAGACCACCTCAGCATTCGAGGAGACAGAGTCTGAGGTGTCTGTTTGTTTGTGGTGAACAACCCTAGGAGTGGCTTGTGGTCTGTGAAGACCGTGAACTGGCGGCCATAGAAGTAGTCATGGACCTTTTTAACTCCGGCCACAATGGCCAGAGCCTCCTTGTCAATTTGCGCGTAGTTGCGCTCTGCGGACAATAGGGTCCTGGAGTAATACACGATAGGCTTCTGCCTCCCATCAGCCATTAAGTGGCTTAACACAGCCCCAACCCCATACGGGGATGCATCACACGCAATGCAGACAGGCAGCTGCTCATTGAAATGAGTGAGAACTGAGTTCAACGACAGCAGTGATTTGACTGCTTGGAAGCTACTCTCGTGGACACTGGTCCACTGCCACTGAGCTTGTCTATCCAAGAGCCGGTGTAACGGCTCTGCCACTGCGGCCTTGTTTGGGAGGAAGGCATGGTAAAAATTCAAAAGGCCTAGGAAAGCCTGAAGCTCTCCCTTTGATTTCGGCCTTGGGGCCTGCTGGATTGCTTTTAATTTGGATTCCGCCAGATGAATGCCTTCGGCATCGATGTGGAAACCAAGGAACTCGGTTGACTCTACCCCAATCTTGCACTTTTCTTTTTTTAGTTTAAGTCCTGCGTCGCGGAACCGCTGAAGGATGGCCTTAAGCCGTTCAGCCAAAATCTCAACCGATTCTCCAGCAATGAGGACATCATCGAAGTAGGGGAAAACCCCTGGAATTCCCTTGAGCGTGCGCTCCATCACTCCCTGGAACAGCCCTGGGGCTATACTCACCCCGAACTGTAGGCGTTTAACCTTAAAAGCCCCCCCTATGGGTGACAATGGTCTGGGCTACCGCCGTGGCCTCATCCACGGGCAGTTGTTGATAGGCCTGTGCCAAATCTAATTTGGCGAACACGCGGCCTCCTTGCAATGATGCCAAAATATGGCTGACAACTGGCACAGGGTACATGTGCTGTTGAAGTGCCCTGTTTAGGGTGCACTTATAGTCAGCGCATATTCGCACTTCCCCGTTGGCCTTTAATGGCGTTACTATGGGGGTCTCCCACGTCCCACTGTCTACGGGCTGCAATACCCCTTGTTCCACTAGCTTATCCAGCTCTGCATCGATTTTGGGTTTTAACGCAAAAGGCACTTTACGAGGCTTGATCCGTATTGGAGTTACCATAGGATCAAGCTTGAGGGCGATCGGAGGACCCTTGTACTCCCCTAGACTAGAACTGAAAACATCTGCAAACTCTTGGCAGACTGCAGACAGATCTGCCGCTTGTGTTCGGTGAATGCCCAATGTCCTATGTGGACGATGTAGGTTAGAACTCCTCCGGAGCCCCGAGGATTCTCCGCGATCCAGGACGCCTTCGCTTCGGCGAAGCTAGAAGCCGCCGCCACCGCTGCAACTTAAACTGAACTGTGAGTTATTATATGCAGACAAACCGACCCTGGAAGTTTGTTTCCTATTTTGGATTTTACTCTAACTTTGGATATTCTGATCTTCCCTATACTTGGGGGGATTGAGTGAAAGTGAATTTAAAATGGCGACGGAATGATACTTTTTAGCAAGAAGAAGTGAAAGTGACTCGGATTTCCGGTCTGGAACTTTTGCT
>NW_015390393.1:193683-195703 GCF_001527695.2 Protobothrops mucrosquamatus | reverse complement strand
TGGAGAAGATGGATTGTTTATATTCAAAAGAAGCATAGCGTGGTAGAATATAATTTAGGTTTTTAGATTTTCTAAGTTTGTTTACCCTTTCTATCTTTTAATGTAGATTAAGATATTTTGTGGAGTTAGAGATATTAGTATTTGTTTACTTTTATATGAATATTATCCTGGGATTAGGTTTGGGAAGTCCGGGGGGTGGGTGGGGGGTTTTTGTTATTGTGTTTACTTATATTATGATTGTTTTTTATGCTGGAAAAAAAAATAAAATTTCTTTGAAAAAAAAAAAAAGCTTGAGGGCGATCGGAGGACCCTTGTACTCCCCTAGACTAGAACTGAAAACATCTGCAAACTCTTGGCAGACTGCAGACAGATCTGCCGCTTGTTTTCGGTGAATGCCCAATGCATCAAACCAATCGAGCCCTATGAGGCTCATGCGTTGGCCTTCCACCACTATGACATCTAGTGGCCCCTTGAACTCCTTGAATTCCACCAGAAGTGTGGCTTTGCCTTTGACCACCACTCGGGAGTTTTGGAAGTCTGTGAGTAGTAGATTAGATGGCCGGAGCTTGGCCCATCTGTTGTTATGATGGCATAGGTGCCTGAATGTTTCTTGTGAAATGATGGACATGGCTGAGCCTGTGTCCAGTTCCATCTTGCATGGAACTCCCTGAAGCTTGACCTGTAGTCTAAGCTTCTTCTTTAGGGGACGATGGGCACCAGTGCGGAATATGCTCCTTCGGCTGGAGCAGAACCCTACTCGGTGTTGACCCGGGGACCTGGTACCTCTCCTGAATGCATCTTCTTTCAGACGGTCCCTCTGACGACCTCGGCAGATGGTGGCAATGTGGCCTGGTTTGCCACAGGCCCGGCACATTACAGTTCGGAATCGGCAATCTGCACGTTGATGGCGGCTTCCACAGCCCATGCATCTAAGGAACAGAACTGCCTTCTCAGCTGGCTGCGGTCCCTTATCCGGGTGCTTTCGTAGCTGGTCAACTTCGTAGTCTGAGTCGGTGTCTTCCATCCGCTCGGCGTCCTCATGGTGGACGGCTTCGGTGCTTGGCGTGCTTTTGGAGGGCTGCAGCGCTTTAACGGCCCCTCCGGCGGCTTCGTCCGCCATGACCTCCTTCAAGGCCTCTTGTAGCAAGAGAGTCTCCTTAGCGAACAGTTTTTGTTGGAGCTCTTGATTCTAGAGTCCACAGACTAAGCGGTCTCATAGTCTCTCCTCCAAATCCGTGAAATTGCAGAGTCGGGACGCTTGCCGAAGAATGGCAATGAATTTTGTTGCAGACTCACCGGGTTGCTGCTCCCGCTGCTCAAAAGCGTGCCTCCACGCTATAATGGATAACTTGGGCTCGATGTGGTCTCGGAGCTTTTTTTTCAAGTCCATGTAGGTGACCGACTCAAGCGGCGCCAGGGTGACCAGGTTCTCTGCAATGTCGAAGGTGGTGGGGCCGCACATGCAGAGGAGTGTCGCGGCCTTCAATCCATCTTCAGCGACCTGGTTGGCGCAGAGGTAATTTTTGATGCGGGAGATGTAGGATGCCCATCTCTCCAGGTGAGTTACATCGAATTCTTCGAGCTTCCCGACCTTCGCCATGGTGGTTCGTTTCTTCGTTCAATGCCTTGCGCTACTGGCTTCTGTGTAGGCCCTAGGACGGATCCTTAGGGCGTGGTGGTCTCCAGCGTGGCTTGCTGGCAGACCGAGTGGGGGGGAACGTAGTTCCTGTCAGGCTCTGTGCTGACCTCATCCCCTAGTGACTTCAAGCTCTCTCAATGAAGCATCGCATCCCATCCTCATCGCCACTGTTATATCTTCGGTTCTTTAGGCATTGAATGAGGCAGAGTGTTGAAACAGCAAACAAGTTTATTAACTCAGAACAGAAGCAGCCCTAAAGGCTGCTGCACAGCTATTTATACAGTTAGCCTCTAGGTGGCAACCAATAGGTTTAAAGTAACAGTTTCCCGCCCCAAACCTCATTATCAGCTTGGAGACAGCCAGTCTGGCTTTCAGTAACAG
>NW_015390393.1:186649-193447 GCF_001527695.2 Protobothrops mucrosquamatus | reverse complement strand
GCTGCTGCACAGCTATTTATACAGTTAGCCTCTAGGTGGCAACCAATAGGTTTAAAGTAACAGTTTCCCGCCCCAAACCTCATTATCAGCTTGGAGACAGCCAGTCTGGCTTTCAGTAACAGCAACTGTTAAACAATACAGCAATGTAGGTCAGACATTAAGCAAGTGATTTAAAACAGTTGTGGCCAATACATTACAAGGGGGTCAACTTATTTTCTAAAGCACCAGAAGGCAAGGCAAGAAACAATGAATGGAAATTAATCAAGGAGAGAAGCAACCTGGAATTAAGGAGAAACTTCCTAACAGTGAGGACAATTAACCAGTGGAACAACTTGCCTTCAGAGGTTGTGGGTGCTTCATCACTGGAGGTTTTTAAGAAAAGACTGGACAGCCACCTATCTCCTGCTTGAGCAGGGGGTGGACTAGAAGACCTCCAAGGTCTATTCTGATCGATTGATTAAGTATCACCTTAAGATGGAGCCGCTGATGGCAGCCTCTGTGACATGCTCTCTAGTGTTTTTGACTTTTTAAAAATTGTCTGTGACTCACTGCAGATTACATACACCAAAGATGGGCTTCTGAACATCAGACAACTTTCTAGGAATATTTTTCCTCCAGTTTCTCCTGTCTATGCAAATGCAGAAGGAAGAGGGGTCAAAGAGGCCATCTACGTCAAAATTGAACAGCCCTTTCTCAAGAGAGGGGGAGGGATCCAACATCATCTATCTCCAGTCTACAACACAGTCCTTTCAACAGTTCCAAGAAGGCTCCACACCCATTTGCACTACTCAGGTGACCCTGAAGATACAGATATGCCTCCAGGTAGCTTTAACAACTCGCTAAAAGAATGCAAATGAACAGCTGTCTGCAGGAGTATAAATCTTTCCATTCCCCACCATCCAGTCAGAGATGAAGAAGCTTCTTGGATGAGAAGCGAAATGTCTTCAAAGAAAAACAGGGAAGTCCAGTTGCCTCGTGAAAAAGCATCTTTGGGGCAGAGGGAAGTTGTGTGAATATTCTGATCAGAGGAGCAGCAGCTCTCTTCAGCAGCTGGAGAAAACAAAAGAATTGCAGGAGAGGAAGGTGTGGAGGTGTTCTGGTAAGTCTGTGAAGGACGGGGCCCAGGACCCCAGTCCCATCACTTCAGCTAACAAACCTACACTCACTAGACAAAAAAATGGATGAACTGCTCCTTCTAAATTGGAACAAACCTAATTTTCTAACTCAGGAGTTCTCTGCTTTACAGAAACTTGGCTCAGTGAGACTATTAAGGACAATACATATAATACAGATCCCTGGGTTTCAGATTCAAAGGGCGGATTGGGTTACAGACACATGGGTGGGGGGAGAGGACGGTGAATCTGCTTCTATGTTAATAACTGATGGTGCAAGGATGTCTCAGTACTAAAAAAAATTGCGATGTGGACTTAGAGACACTATTTATCAATTGCAAACCCTTTAATGCTCCACAAGAGTTTTCCTCATTCATCTTGGTTGGGGTTTATACCCCACCCCAGGCTTGCACAAGCAGCACACTGCAAACCCTAGCTGACCAGATTCTGTGCACAGAACGGAAATATGCAGACTCCCTACTCATTGTTTTAGGGGATTTTAACAGAGCTAATCTCTCTCTCGAGCTGCCCAGATACACTCAACACATCATATGTCTCCCCAGAGGAAACAACATATTGGATCACTGCTACACCACATTAAAAGGTGCTTACCGTTCTCTCCCAAGAGTGGCTGTACGTCTCTCTGACCATTGTATGATCCATCTCATCCCCACCTACAGGCAGAAACTTAAAACTGCAAAGCCTGTGGTCAAAACAGTGAAGTGTTGAACTGAGGAAGCAAAGTTAGAGCTACAGGCTTGCTTCGAGTGCACAGACTAGAGTAGTGATGGCGAACGTTTTAAAGACCGAGTGCCCAAACTGCAACCCAAAACCCACTTATTTATCGCCGGGTGCCAGGTGGGTGTGGCCCACTGGGTGTCCGTGGCTACGGTGGTCACAGCAGGCTGGGTGGGTGTGGCCAGGGTGGGCAGGGCCACCTCAATGTTGCTCCTGGGGAGGGATGCCTGTGGGGGCCAGGCAGAGTTGAGGGAGATCCAGGGGGTCTCTGGTGGGTGGGGCGGTGGGCAGGAGGCTCGTCCTGCAGGGTGAGGTGAGGCAAGGCAGGGGCCAGGGGCCAGGGCAGGGGCTGGTTGCAGACAAAGGGGGGCTCCGGTGAGGAGGAGGAGGTGGAGGAAGAGGGTTTAAGCAAGCTTAGCAACCGGAGTGGGGATTTCCCCCCCCAAACAAACGTGCTTTGTTGGTAACCTCGCAGCATGACAGAAGAGACCAAAACCTGCTGCAACCACCCAGCAGATCGGAGGAGAATAAAAACCAAACAGCCCCCTCCCCCCGCCAATCCTCAACAGAAATGCTCACGACAACGAAAGCCTCGGACAGGGGGAAGAGTGCGGGCAGGCGGGTGTCTTGCTCAGCTGATGGCTTGGGGGGGAAGGGGGCAGCTACACCCCCTCCCAAACACTGCCCTCTCACGAAAGCAGGATGAAAACTCCAAAAAGCGACAAGGAAAAAAAAGTTAAAACAGAAGAGTGTCTCGTGATGGTTTTCTTCCCCACTTCCTTCTAGCTGCAGTTTAAATATGTAAAGACCACACACGAAAAAACTTGGCTTTCTCTCGTTTTAATTCAGAAGGCAGGAATGGGAGGGTTGGGGGAAGGGTTGTTTGTTTCAAAGGAAGGGAAAGAGAGGGGCTGGGGGAGCACGGCAGGCGAACGGCAATGGCGCAAGGCTTCTGGCTATGTGGGGGGGGGGCGTTGGGGGCGCGTGCTCTTTAAAAGAGCAAAACAAGACAAAAAGTAAAAATCCCCCACTCACTCCACCTCCCAAAAACACAATAACGGAGCTTTCAATGATACAAACAACTTTTTATTGAAAGGTAAAAGTTTGCATTTGGCATGCTTTTGAAGAATTAATGTGATTTTTGCTGTTGTATGCATGCTGATAATTTGTCTAACCTTGGCTCATACTTTGTAAGTTTGAGAGCAACACATGCAGCACTCAGGTCATCTGTTAGTCTGTTTCTGGTGTCAGATTTGCTATAATTCAAAGCTGAAAACACCTGCTCACAAGCATAAGATGATCCAAACAAAGTAAGGAAAGCAATCCCAAGTGCTTTCATTGACTTAAAATTATTTGGCAGAGAATTCCACACTTTAAGGATTTCATTTTCAGAACTAACTGTGCTGTCCTTTGTCAGCCCTTCTATCTTTTCAAGTGTTTCACGCAGGTCATAGAATTTATTTTTCCAGATAGAGTTTTCTTGAAATTCCAATAGCTCCATTTCCAGATTTCCTAAATCTAACCAGTGTAAGCAGGAAAGATCAAGTTCTTCAAATTTGGCTTTATCTGGAGAAGTAAGAAAACACAGGGTTGTCTCCATCTTATGGAACTGTAAAAATCTGTTACTAAAATTCACCTTTGCAGCTGCTACAATGCTAGAAAATTCCTTGTAGATTTCCTGATGGCTTGTAGGATTGTCTGCAAATATTGTAGAATTTTCTAAATGCATTTTTAGATTTGGAAAATATTTCAGCTGCCCACTTTCAAGGTCTCTTTCAAAAACCTGCAGTTTTCTCTCAAACGTTTTGATATCACAAAACATCCTTTCTGCTGTTTTCCCTACACCTTGTAATTGTTTGTTCAGTACATTGAAGTGTAGTGTAAAATCTGTAAAAAACACGAGGTTGGTAAGTCAGGCCATATCAGTGAGCTGTGGATATTCCTGCCCTTTTTCGTTCATAAACAGCCTAATTTCATCCAAGCAGGCTACAAATCTCTCCAGGACTCGTCCTCTGCTCAGTCACCAGACATTATTGTACATAAATAAACAATTATACTGTGCCTGAACCTCCTCAAGAAGTATTGTATTGTATTGTATTTGTATTTATTGAATTTATATACTGCCCTATCTCCCTTACGGGACTCAGGGCGGTGAACAGGCGATAATAAAAACCACGATAAATATACACAAGTTTCTGTTCTAAAATCAAATTAAATAACAGGCCTGCTCTAAAAGTACCCCATACAAAACCCCCACTAAAACATAATCAAACTATGCCAGGCCGGCCGCATGGAATAGATGGGCCTTCAGGGCTCGTCGAAAAAGGCGCAGGTCTGCAACTGTATGTAGGTCGGGGGGTAGGTCATTCCAGAGGGAAGGAGCTGCCACAGAGAAGGCTCTCCCCCTGGGGGTCGCCAGCTGGCATTGTCTGGCCGACGGCACCCTAAGAAGGCCCTCTCTGTGGGAGCGGACTGGTCGAAGGGAGGTGTTTGGTAGGAGGCAGTCTTGCAAATACCTAGGTCCATTGCCACGGAGCGCTTTAAAGGTTGTTACTAACACCTTGAAGCGCACCCGGAAGGCCACAGGCAGCCAGTGCAGCTCACGCAGGAGAGGTGTTACATGGGAGTATCTAGAGGCCCCCAAGATCCCCTGTGCGGCCGCATTCTGAACTAGCTGGAGCCTCCAGGTGCACCTCAAGGGGAGCCCCATGTAGAGAGCGTTGCAGTAGTCCAGGCGGGAAACAATGAGGGCTTGAGTGACCGTGCGTAGAGCGTCACGATCCAGAAAGGGGCGCAACTGGCGTATCAGGCGAACCTGATGAAAAGCCCCCCTGGCCACGGCCGTCACATGGTCGTCTAAAGACAGCCGAGTATCCAGGACGCCGCCCAGGTTGCGGGCCCTCTCCGCGGGGGCTAATGACTCGCCCCCGATAGCCAGGGATGGAGCCAACTGGCTATGTCGTGACGCCAGAAACCACAGCCACTCGGTCTTGGACGGGTTGAGTCGAAGCCTGTTCCTCCCCATCCAGACTCGCACGGCCTCCAGGCACCGGGACATCACTTCCGTGGCATCGTTGGGGTGGTCCGGGGTGGAGATGTACAGCTGGGTGTCATCTGCGTACTGATGAAACTCCACCCCGAAACCACGGATGATCTCACCCAGTGGCTTCATATAAATGTTGAACAGGAGAGGCGAGAGGACCGACCCCTGTGGTATCCCACAAGTGAGGCGCCTCGAGGTTGACCTCTGCCCCCCTGCCAACACAAATTGCGTCTGGTCTGAGAGGTAGGAGGAGAACCACCGTAAAACGGTGCCCCCCAACCCCAACTCCCCTAACCGGTGCAACAAGATACCATGGTCGATGGTATCAAAAGTCGCTGAGAGGTCTAGCAGGACCAGGATAGAGGAACAGCCTCTATCCCGAGCCCTCCAGAGATCATCAACCAACGTGACCAATGCCGTTTCTGTGCTGTGCCCAGGCCGGAAGCCGGACTGGCGTGAGTCTAGATAGACAGTTTCTTCCAGGTGCTACGGGAGCTGTCGTGCCACCACACTCTCAACAACCTTCGCAAGAAAGCGAAGGTTGGAGACAGGCCGGTAGTTGGCCAAAGCAGCCGGGTCTAGGGAGGGCTTCTTGAGGAGGGGCCTCACCACCGCCTCTTTCAAGGCAGCTGGCAAGAACCCCTCACTCAAAGAAGCGTTGACGATTCCCTGGAGCCAGCCTCGTGTAACCTCCCGGGAGGCCAGTACCAGCCAGGAGGGACACGGGTCCAGTAAACATGTGGTGGTGTTCAGCTGTCCCAGCATCCTGTCCATGTCCTCGGGGGTCACAGGATCAAACTCTTCCCACAAAATGGACTCAAGACCTGCCACCATTGGCCCGCCTGAACTAGTTTCAAGAAGTGCTTGAAACTGGACTTCCGGTTGGATCCCGGTGCCGATGGTGGCTTTTCTCCGAGCCGTCCGCCCCGAGGACGCGTAAGAGCCGCAGGGGCAGCGTCTACCAGCTGCTCCGCGGCTCGGAATCCCCTTCCCTGGGCAAAGGGGAGGGGGAGAGCTTCCCTGATAGGGGTAGAACTTCCTAGCCCTCATGGTTTTACAGCTGTGGGGGTGAAGGTGAGTTCCCCCGGAGTCAGGGACTTCTCTGTGCTTCGGGCTGCCTCCGTTCCTGTGAACGAAGCCAGACGCGGATTCAACCTCTGCTTTTGGGAGATCGTGAGTAAATTTTTATGAGCAGACAGAGCGATCCAGGAGGTCTGAAGCTTGAAGGATTTGAGCCTTTAACTCTGAAGTTAATAAGCTTCTTCATTGACATTTTAAGTTAAAGAGGAAAAAAAAATATGGCTGCGGAAGGGCGTTTTGCTCTTTGACAGAGACTTTTACTTTTTGGAGACTTTTAATTTTACTTTTACTTTCTGCTGGATTTCTATTGCATTAGACTTGGTTATTTTGTTGCTGGTTGGGCAAGCATTCTGCTTCTGTTTTTGTTGGATGTTTTCACAAGACTTTATTTGATATTATATGATATAAATGAAATTATAAGAGAAGAAGAGAAAGAAAAATGGCTTCAAAGCGTGTGGGAACTTTTGTTCCTCAGAAAAGTTCGAGTTCCTCCCCAGCTGTTCAAACACCACAGCAGACAAAACCTACTCCCCCGCCCTCTCCTCCAATTCCAGCATTAACATTGAAAGATTTACAGGATGCTTTGAAGGATACAGCCAAACAGATTAGATGTGAAATGGACGAGTTGCTTGAAAAGAAACTTGAAGAGAAACTTGAAGAGAAAAATGTTGAGATGAGAGATGATATATTGTTTGCATTGCAAGGTTTGGCTGGCCATGTAGAACGCATTGAAGGGCGGGTGGAAGAAGTGGAGGAACATGTTGAAACTTTGGAAATTAGATTGGGGAAAGTGGAAGAGAATGCGGATTTAACTCAAAATGAGGT
>NW_015390393.1:173312-183479 GCF_001527695.2 Protobothrops mucrosquamatus | reverse complement strand
AAAAGATAAAATATTTAGGAGTTTATATTACAGCTTCTAATGTCAAATTGTACAAGAATAATTATGAAGCTTTATGGGTTAAGGTGCAAAAGGATTTAAATGATTGGAAAAAATTGCAATTATCTTTGTTGGGAAGAATTTCAGCAGTAAAAATGAATGTTCTTCCTAAATTTCTTTTCTTGTTTCAAATGATTCCTATATTAAAAAAAGATGCTAATTTGGAGGGATGGCAAAAAGGTATCAATAAGTTTATCTGGGCGGGCAAGAAACCAAGAGTTAGGTTCAAGATTATGCAGGATATAAGGGAACGAGGAGGACTTAAAGTCCCCAACTTAAAATTATATTATGATGCGGTGGTTTTGACATGGATTAGTGATTGGTTAAATTTGACAAATAGAAATATACTTTCTCTTGAAGGATGGGACTTGTTATTTGGTTGGCAGGCATATCTAATTTATGATAAAAAAAAGTAGACAGAAATTTTAAGGCTCATATTTTAAGAAGTGCCTTACTTTGAGTTTGGAAGAAATATTAATATAGATTAAATTATAAGATCCCTATTTGGGCAAGTCCAGGACAGATAATAGAGGGGATATCTAGGGGAGTTAATGTGGATAAAGTTTCTTATAAGGAACTACTCTTTCCGGTAGGACGAGATTGGCAACTTAAATCTTTAGTAGATTTGAAACAAGAAAATATTGAATATTCTTGGTTCTATTATAACCAATTGTTAATGAGGTGGCGTTTGGATCAAAAAGTTGGTATTACAGTACAGGATGTAAATTTGATGAAACAGATTAGAGATCAATCTCAAGCTCATATAAAAAGAATTTATAGTGCATTGGTTGAATTGTATTCAGAAACAGAATTGGTGAAGGATTGTATGATAAAATGGGCTCAAAATATACAAGAACCGATCCTACTGGAAACATGGGAGATAATTTGGATTGGGAATGTAAAATTTACTCAAGCTCAAAATTTAAGAGAAAATTTTTACAAAATGTTTTATAGGTGGCATTTGGATCCTCAAAAATTGTCTTGCATGTATCCTAATCTACAACCCAAGTGTTGGAGATGTGGAAACTTAGATGCAACTTATTTCCATATGTGGTGGACATGCAGGGGGGTAAAGGCATTCTGGATAAAGATATGGTGGAATATTCAAAATATTTTTAAGAAAAAGATAAAGTTTAAGCTGCAGATATTTTTGCTGGGTATTATGGAAGATCTGGATAAAAAAGAAATGGATTTGATGTTGAATTTGATAACTGCTGCAAGATTACTAGTAGCTCAATGTTGGAAAACGGAACGTTTGCCCACTATAGAAGATTGGGTATTCAAAGTTTCAAATTTAGCAGAAATGGCTAAGATTTCTGCCTATGTGAAGGATTATCCACAAGAAAGATATATTTTGGTTTGGAGAAGATGGATAGATTATATTGAGAGTAAATATGGAACTAAAAAGTTTCATTTGTTTTTTGAGTAAACTTTAGAGTGTTAATGTAGTTTATTTTTATCTATAATTAGTAATAAGATGTTATAATTATTGTGTTTAATATTTTTGTTTAAAAGAGAGTTAAAGGATGTTATAGATTTGTTAATCTAATAGTGATTAATGTTAGACAGAGTATGGTTATTGTATTGTTAACCCTGTGATTGGCTCTGGGAAGTCGGGGGGGAGGGAGGGGGGAGGGGAAGATGGGGTTTGGGGAGGGGGGAGGTATATTGTAAAACTTTTATAAAATTTTCAATAAAAAAAAAAAGAAGAAGTGCTTGAAACTGTCGACAATTCAGAGCACGAGCCATGATGTAATTCACCATTTTTGTGACATCTTTGAGGACATCTTCAAATTTTTTGCTGCTTTCCCTGGCACAAAGAGCTTCTTGATGTATAATACAATGAAACTGAATGACTTGATGTTTTGTTTCTTTAACAAAGAACTGTATGAAACCAGATGTTGCCCCCACCATAGAAGGTGCTCCGTCACTAGTAATTGAAACCACTTTTTCTGGTCTTATGTCTTGTGACAAAAAAGCCTCCTTCACAGCATTGTAGATATCTACACCTTGTGTTCTTTCAGGCAAAGATACCAGTTTCACCAGCTCTTCTCTCATGATGTCACCAACAGCATAACGCAAAATTACTGCTAGCCTTGCATGATTATTTATATCTGCGCTTTCAGCCAAGCACATGGAGTAACAGGCTGCCTTTTCTAAGTCAGTGGTGAGCTGCTGACTAACATCACTTGCCATGCGCTGGACTCGATCTTTAACAGTATTTCTAAGCGGCATCTCAGAGATGCGTTGAATAATTTTATCCTTGTTTGGGAAATCATGAAAAAGAGAATCACTCCCAGACAACATGGCTGTTTTGATAATATCCCCATCAGAGAGGGGCTTACCATGTTTTGCTATGCACAGTGAAATTTTAAAACTGGCAGCTGTCAGATGATTTGTTCTGGAAAGATAGTTGGAAAAACTAAGATGCTGGGAATGATAGTTCCTCAATTTCCCTTCAAGAAACTCTTTTCTTTCAGTATCACCAAGTTTGCCAAAACTTTTGTGGTTGGTTTCAAAGTGCCGTCTGACACTTGATGTGTGACACACAACAGTTTCGTTGCATAGAACACATAACGCTTTCCCACTGTGTTAAATCACTCCAAATGACTCTGTCCAGGCCTCTTGGAATGATCTTCCACTATCTGTTTTTGATCTTTTTGATGTACTCATTTTTGGGTGTACAAGACTTGGAGTCTACAAAAACACAAAATTAAAAAAAATGAAGCACCCAATACAAATCTATCCCTATACCAAAAATAACTAATACTATTAGTTAACACTAAAGAATTGGATATTCCCTGAATCAACAATCTACGAGGGGGGAATCAAACAATGAAAGCACAGTGTCTTGGATTTTACAGGTTGTTGGAAAAGTACTCATTCATTTTACCAGATGCTGAAAATAACAGAGAAATCTGAAGCAGAACGCCTGTATTAGCAGATGCAACTGATATAAAATCTGGACGAAGAATGGTCAATAAAGCATTCTTGGTTGTCTATTTTATCTTTCCAAATAAGCTGCAACCAACTTCCTCTCTTCACTTTGCAAAACCTGTGGGTCCCACGCCATTCCACATACCTGCAAGAAAGCAGCTGCAATCCGCATACTCTAACTCAGGGCTTTTCCAGTCGCCTAGCAAGGTGTCAAAAACTTGATGACACCCCCCCCAAAAGGAAAAAAGTGATAAAGTTCAGTAGTCCTCGACTTACAACAGTTTACTTAGTGACTGTTCGAAGTTACAAAGGCACTGAATAAAGTGACTTATGACCATTTTTCACTTATGACCGTTGCAGCATCCCCAGGGTCATGTGCCTGCCTCCTTCTCATTCCCATCTCCTTCCTTCCTTCCTTCCTTCCTTCCTTCCTTCCTTCCTTCCTTCCTTCCTTCCTTCCTTCCTTCCTTCCTTCTTTCTCCCTCCCCCCTCCTTCCTTCCTCTCTCTCTCTCTCTCTCTCTCTCTCTCTCTCTCTCTTTCTCCAAAGCGCAAACGGAGGCATCCTCCTTCCCTCGCTCGTCCCGCTTTCTCCAAAGTGCAAACGCACGCGTCCTACTTGCCTTCTCCAAAGTGCAAATGCACGTGTCCTCCTTCCTTCGCTCACCCCGCTTACCTTCTCCAAAGTGCAAACTCATGCTGTTTTGCTCGCTCGCCCTTTCTCCAAACTCATGCCGCTCATTCACTGCACCATCGCTTCCAAAGGCCGTGTGCTCGCTCACTCTCTCTCTCGCTGCACTCCTGCCAAAACCTGCTCCTTTTATAGGTTCCCCTCTCCCTGCCCAGCTCTCGCAGCTGTTCCCGCGAGAGCGCTGCTGGATTTGGTTTCCCTGCCCTCTCCAGTTCCCACTTGTCAGGCGCATGTGGAGAGGGGGAGGGGAGTGTCCATCACGCGTGCTGACAGAAAGGACTCTGTGTGCCCCGTCTGGCATGCGTGCCATAGGTTCACCACCATGGGCCTAGACCCATACTCCAATCTAGGCAGCCCGGCTCAAGGGGACAGCCAGGCATCCCGACCCAGGGCCCCGCACACTAGAGGCAGCCTGACTAACACAGCCTTCCCCCTGCATCTTTCCAGCCCAGCAGCCCTCCCTAGTGACCTGTCCCTTGTGGAGGACTTGATCAATATTCCCTCCCCAGTGAGATGAGGCAGCCCTTCCCCTGCTAGCCCAGCAGCCCTTCCCATTGGTCCGTCTGGCGGAGGACAAAGGGCCTGGAGCAACCCATCCAACAAAAGGAATCAGTGGCTGTGAGAAATTGGTGGTGGCAGAATCTGTGGAGGGGAGAAACGCAGCAGCAGAATCAGTGGAGGGGAGATTGTAGCAACAGCAGAGATGGGCAGCACAGTAGCAGCAGAGGCGCATCGAGTTAGAGAGCTCTGATCTCTAAAGCTGAGTGGTGGGCTGAGTGGAGCAGACCAGACAGCGGAGCTGAGCCAACCGGAAAGCTGAATGGCCTGACCAGAGCAGAGATGAGGCCAAAAAGACCCGAGCACTGAAAGACAGAATGGAGCTGGCAGAGAAAATGACAAGAGGCCGGAGCAGCGAACAATGAAAGTGAAGGCAACAATTAAGTTTGAGGTCCCAATAGGAAGGGAGGGAAGACCCCGGTAGAGAATAAAATTAAATACAAGACAGAAAATAAAAGATAAATAAATAGGCAAATAATAAGGACAAGAGTGGAACATTAGAAATCAATGAAGAACAGGATTAATAAAGAGGCAAATCTTAACAAGGCAAATCTTAAATAATAAGATAGGGAGGAATTGGAGCTCAAAAACTTTTAAAAAAATAGAGGGAAGAAAAGGACAAATAAAACTAACATAATAGTAAGCAACTTAAATAAATAATAAAGTAGAAAAATGAGCACAAACAGACAGAAAAAAGGATAGAAAAAAAATAGGCATAATTACCTAGAACAGAGAAGGTAGAAACAAGGCTAACAGCAAAGCACATCCACCAACAAAAAAGAGGGAGACCGGACATACAATCTAGGTATGTTGTCTCCCTGGAGCAAAAATCAAAGATGTCGCTGAGAAACTAACCAAAATAATTAGGCCCACAGATTACTACCCTTTCCTCCTCCTGCACATTGGGACAAATGACACAACAAAGAACCTGAGCGCAATATTGAGAGATTTTAAGCAACTACTAGGCAATAAAGTTAAGGAGCTAGGAGCACAAGTAGTGTTCTCATCAGTACTCCCAACAAAAGGTCAACACCCATTGAGGGAAATAAGAATTCTAGAAATAAACCACTGGATAAAGGGTTGGTGTCACCAAGAAAACTTTGGTTTCCTGGACCATGGACTGCATTACCTACGCAAAGGCCTCTTGGCAAGGGATGGGCTGCACCTCACAAAAACAGGAAAAATGTACTTGGAAAAAGACTGGGTCAACTCATCAGAAGGACTTTAAACTATAATTGAGGGGGAAGGGTGACCAATTTTAAAATCTCTAGAACACAAAACCAATCATAAATCCCAAGAATACAAATCAAACAATGAGGTAGGGAGTGTTGAGAAAAAAAGAAAAACTCAAACAACAATTAGAAGATGCAGGAAACATACCCATGGACAGGCATAAAAGCCTTAAATGCTTATATACAAATGCTCAAAGCTTGGGGAACAAACAGGGTGAACTAGAAGCAATAGTACACGAGGGAGGGTATGACATACTTGCCATTATAGAAACCTGGTGGGATGAAACCCATGACTGGAATGTACTGATGGATGGATACAAATTGTTCAAAAGAAACAGATCTACAAAAAGAGGAGGTGGAGCTGCACTATATGTAAGAGAACACTACATATCTACAGAAATGCACATGATCAAAGATAAAACCTCTCCAGAATGTATCTGGGTCAATATAAAAGCGGGGGGAAGTGACATTGCCATAGGTGTATATTACAGGCCACCCAACCAATCAGAAGAAATAGATGAATGTTAACAAAAGTATGTAGGAAGCATACCACAGTAGTAATGGGAGACTTCAACTATCCAGATATCAACTGGGAGACAAACTCTGCAGTGAGTGGGAGATCAAACAGATTCCTAACGAACCTAGCCGATAACTTTGCCATCCAAAAGGTAGAGGAGGGAACTAGAAGTAAAGCTATACTGGACCTAATTCTTACTAATAGAGAAGACGTGATAGAGGGAGTTGAAGTTGCCGGAACCTTGGGTGAAAGTGACCACGTCATACTGGAATTCAATATAATGCAAACGCAAGCAATAGAAAATAACCAGTGTTTTAAACTTTAAAAGAGCTGATTTTAACAAACTCAGAGAGAGCCTAGGAAAGATTCCATGGATGAAAATCCTAAAGGGGAAAACAACTCAAGAAGCATGGGTAACTCTGAAAAATGTGATCATAAAAGCCCAGTCCAGCACAATACCACCAAAAAAGAAAAACAAGAAATCCATGAAGAAACCAGCATGGCTGAACAAAGATCTCTCTGACAAACTGAAAGACAAAAGGGACAAGTACAAAAAATGCAAAGAGGGACACAAAACTAAGGCTGATTATCAGCACACAGCCAGAACATGCAAAGATGAAATCAGGAAAGCAAAGGCTCACAATGAACAAAGAGTTGCAACAAAAGTCTAAGATAATAAAAAAAGTTTCTTTCAACATATTAATAACAAGAAAAAAGTCAAGGTTCTCCTGCTCGAGCAGGGGGCTGGACTAGAAGACCTCCAAGGTCCCTTCCAGATTCTACTCTGCTCTACTCTACTCTACTCTACTCTACTCTACTCTACTCTACTCTACTCTACTCTACTCTACTCTACTCTACTCTACTCTACTCTACTCTACTCTACTCTACTCTACTCTAGAGAGAAGATGGCAAGGAAGTAACAGGCAGTAGAGAGAAAGCAGAGCTGCTTAACTCATTCTTTGCATCAGTCTTCACACAAAAAGAAATTATAGCACAACATACCCCCCAAAATACTGCAAAAGACAAACTAGAAACTATTAAAATAAGAAAGAAAATGGTAAGAGAACACCTATCCGACCTTGATGAATATAAATCACCAGGACCCGACAGATTACATCCCAGAGTTCTAAAGGAGCTGGCAAATGTTATCTCAGAACCACTGTACCATACCTTTAAAAAATCTTGGAGCGGACTTCTGGTGACATTTTCAGCACCACGGGTGCAGGGGAACAAAGCTCCATTTCCCACGTCTGAATTCTACCCGCTGGGGGGGTCCAAAAGGACTGAATGTCACCCCGTAGAGGCGACGGGCCAAAGGGTGAACCTTTGTAGGTCACGGGTTAGCAGTAGCTGACCTGCTTGATCCAAGGAAGCCCTCGGGACTGGCAGGAAGAAAGGCTGACCGCACCCATACTGTCAGCCAGAAGCTGATGATTGCCGGAAGAAAACGATTACAATCAAGCGGAAAGCAAAACAGCTGATCTGGGTGAGACTATTTTCCTTATCTCTCTACAAGTGAAAATACTGGTTCTGGAAAAAAGCTCCCGAAAAACAAGAAATCCCCAAAGCTATGGGGGGGGGACTTTTCCTTTGCTCCTCCCTCCTGAAAAATACAAGCGGCAGTTTAAGCTTTTGGGGGTAATTAAAGAGACTTATAATAATATTGTGAAGATAATTAAGTGGGACAGAAGAAGAATATTTTGGGAAGCTTTAACATCCATAAACTTTTCTTTTTATTCTTTATTTGGAAACCATCAGACTATAACTTCGCAAACTTCGTAAAGCCTGGCAGGGAAATAAAAAATGGACATCTAGTGACATCTAGTGGCAAAACTAAGAACTACACTTGGCCTTTTTTTTTTTCTTTATCAAGCTTTTGTGGTTGGAGTGAGAATTTGGCTAGATGCCCAGACACAGCTTATAGACTAAATACTTTGATGTCCTTGGAACTTATAGTCCTGGAGATTGTGGCTGGGAAAGAGAAGAATTTCTTTGGGTTGCTTTTCTCTACAGGATGGATTATCATTAAAAACATAAATTGTTTTGAAGTCATCGGACTTCCTTGGATTACAAATACAGCTTGATCTGGAATATTATAAGCTGTTTTGAGACAGAGTAACTGGCAAGAAATTACTTTGGATTATAATTTTCAAAGATTGACAACTCAGAACCTTGGGATAAATTTTATACTTTTTTTTCTCTCTCTCTCTTTCTTTTTCCCTTTTTCCTTTTTCTACCTACCTCTCCTATCTGTCAGGAGCTTATTGGATTATAAATTTTGAATTACTTGGTGGATCACAAAGTATGATTAAAAGATTAAGATGAGTGTCCCAAATCTATCCAAAGCTGCCAAAAAAGTACCTTCTGCCCCCTCCTCTGCCTCTGCAAGTCCAGTCTGCCAGAGATCAATTGACACAATGCTCCAACAAGAAAAGGCTAATAACTTCCAGAAAGAGACACAAGCAACACTGCAAGCAATCCAAGAGGCAATTGCTACGCATATGGCAGTTACAACGAGAAATCATGAAGAGATGAAAGATGATTTTGATAAAATGAATAAAAAAATTAATAATATGGACTCTCAATTTAAAAATTTTAAACAGATGATCACAAAAAATGAACAAAGGATTCAAAAAATAGATGATAAATCAACAGGTGGATCAGAAACTAGAAGACTTAAAAGATGAAAACCAGAAATTGATGCAAATAAATGGAGAATTAGAGGATTCCATAGCAGTCATGGAAATGGAAAAGGCTTTTTACTTCTTAAGATTTCAAAACATGGGACTTCCGGTGGCTCGGTGACGGCCGATGGAGGCTTTTTGACAGCCTCCCGTCCGGGACTGCGTGAAAGCTGCCGAAACAGCGTCTACCAGCTGTTTGGCGGCTTGAGCTTTCTCTCCAGGAGAAGGAGAGAAGGCGAGCTTTACTCTGAGTAGGAGTAGAGTTCCCTAGTCTCCCTAGGAGTTTCCAGGGAGATGAAGGTGAGAACTCCTCCGGAGCTCAGAGCTTTCTCCGCAGACCGGGATGTCTTCATCTTTGCAGCGAAGCCAGACATCGTCTCCACCTCTGAAACTTTGAAACTTTTTAAATGTGAGTAACAACAGACAGAGCTGACCAGGAACTTGGACTTGTTTGGAAAAAAATACAACTTTAACTCAGAAGGAACAAAGGCTTCTTCTCAATTGTTATAATTGAAAGTTAACTTGGGCGGGGGAAATATGGCTGCGGGCGAGCCGCTTCTTTGTTTCAAAGGGAAACTTTCACTTCTCTTCCGGTTGTGGATTGCTACATTGTAAAGACTGTAAAGATTTAAAAAAAAAAGAAAAAAATTCAAGAAAAATTTGTTTAAATACCTGCTGTTCTGGATTGACTATTAAGACTTTTTTTAAAAATTAAGAATGGCTTCTAAACGTACTGGAACTTCTGCAGTGCCTAAAGCAGCTACTTCTTCTCCAGCTGTACAATATACACAGCAGAAAGCTAAAACTCCTCCACCCTCGCCTCCTCCCTACATTTCTCTTAAAGATTTACAGGACTCTCTGGCACAAATTTCTAAACAAATAGTCCAACAAATGAGAGTGGAAACAGAAGAACTTCTTGGCAAGAAAAATGATGAATTGTGTGAAAATATGTCCCAAATTTTTCAAGGTTTTGCATTTCATGTGGATCGCATAGAGGGACATGTGGATGGAGAAAATGGAGGGAATGGAGGAGAGATTAGAAAAAGTAGAAGAAGGTGTGGAGATTGTTCAAAATGATATTGTAATGTCACAATACAGAGAAATGGAGCATGCTATAAGGATTAGAGGCTTAAAAGAGAATTTACAAGAGAAACTGAGGGAGGAGGTAGCAGCTGCCCTAGCCTTGGTTTTTGACTGCGATCCTGAAATTATATATGGAGAAATTGAAAAAGCATATAGAGTAAACTCATGGGTAGCACGTCAGAGAAAATTGCCTAGAGATGTTGTTAAAAAAAAAAACACGCCAAAATGATATTATACAAGCTTTTTATCAGCAGAGATTTCAGATTGCTGCTCAAGATGTTATACTTTTGAAAGAAATACCTTCAAAAATCTTTAAAAAAAGAAAGGAATTTGCCTTTTTGGCCCAGGAGTTAAAGAAGCGACAACTGCCTTTTAGATGGGAGATACCTGTTGGAATAGCTTTGAATTAT
>NW_015390393.1:170725-172931 GCF_001527695.2 Protobothrops mucrosquamatus | reverse complement strand
GAAGATTTGTGTTTATTGAACTTTTATTGAATGGGAAAAAATGTCTTATTGTTGGCATATATGCACCTAACCAATATCAGCAGCAGAAACAATTTTACAGTCTTCTACATCAAAAGATAACTCAATTGGATTATAAATCTGTTATTATGATGGGAGATTGGAATGGTGTAATAGACCCTAACAAAGATAAAAAGACTTTCTCTAAAGCTTCAACTCAAACTAAATTGCCTAAAAGTTTTTTTGCATTGCAAGAGGATTTGGAGTTAAAAGATATATGGCGAGATTGGAATACAGGAGAAAGTGATTTTACTTTTTTTTCAGATAGACATCAATCTCATTCTAGAATTGATTTTATTTTGATTACTAGTGACTTAATCCCTAAGGTTAAAAAAGTGAAGATTTTTCCTAGGACTTTATCAGATCATAGTCCTGTATGGATGGAATTTTTAATTGATGGTGGAAGTAAAAGGACTTGGAGATTAAATGAGAATTTATTAAAATATGAAACTAATGTACAGAAACTTAAAGATCACTTAAAAGACTTCTTTATGTTGAATATGAATAAAGGCACTTCTATATCAATGGTATGGGATGCAAGCAAAGCATTCATGAGAGGTGCTTTAATTTCAATGAATACTGCTCATAGACGAAAGCAGTTACAAAGGCATAGGGATCTGGAACAAGAGATAAAAATAAAAGAGAGAGCTTTCTCCTTAAATCCAATGGATAATAACTTAAAGGTATCTATTGCAATGCTGAAAGAACAATTTAACATGTTATTGGCCGACCAAATGGCAGTTAACCTGAGATATATGAAACATAATACATTTTGTAATGCAGACAAACCTGGAAGGTGGTTAGCTTATCAATTACGAAAGAAACAAAAACAAAGAATTATTGAGAAAATAAATTACAAAGATAAAGAGGTCTTCCAGCAAGATTTGATTAAAAAGGCTTTTTCGGAATATTTCTCAAAATTATATGCCTCTGAGAATATACAAACTTCTGAAATAGATAGTTATCTCCAACAAGTAAATTTTCTTAGACTTTCAGATGATCAAAAAGGAATGATGAATTGTCCGATTGTGCTGGATGAGATCATAGAGGCAATTAAATAATTGAAGGTTGGTAAGGCCCCTGGTACAGATGGGCTAACGGCAATTTATTATAAAATGTTGTCTGAAGAAATGTTAGAACCCTTGAGATGTCTTTTTAACAGTATTTTGTTAGGAGAAGAAGTACCACCATCTTGGAGGTGTGCATTTATCTCACTTATACCAAAAGAGGATCAAGACTTGACTCAGCCTAAAAATTACAGTCCAATATCTTTATTGAATACGGATTATAAGATTTTTGCAAAAATCCTGGCTAATAGACTAATGCAAGTATTGAAACGGATTATTCATGTGGATCAGTCTGGATTTATAAATGGTAGATATATGAAGAATAATGTCAGACAAATTGTAAATTTGTTGGAATATCTGGATAAAAATAATCAAATTCCGGCGGCTCTTATCTTCCTGGATGCTGAAAAGGCCTTTGACAAGCTGGATTGGCAATTTTTATTACGAATGGTGGATAAAATGAATTTTGGGGACAGATTTCTATCAGCGTTAAAGGCTATTTACCAACAACAATCAGCGCAAGTGGTAGTAAACGGAGGATTGACAGACTTAATTAAAATTGAGAAAGGTATGAGGCAAGGATGCCCATTATCACCTTTATTGTTTATATACATCCCTTGTGCACGTGTGAAGGAAGAAGCTTCCTCTGGCACCAACACTCTTCCGGTAATGGCGGACCTACCTGGGGTGGCTCCGTGACGGAGCGAGGTCCACAACAGAAATGGGGGGCCTCCCGAGGGGTGAGGGCTTTGCCTCGACCCTAATTTGAAGACCTGAACTCGCCGGCAACCTGGGGGTTTGCCGTGTGACTCCCCAGTCACTCAGCCACCCAGTTTTTGACGCTGAAAGGAGGACTCGGCCTGGCGAAGGGACGAAGGGCTCAGCGGAAGATCTGGCCTGGATTCAGCCCTGGATCCGGCCCGGTGGAAGACCTGGCCAGGATTTGGTTGTGGCCTCGATGATAGCGGAGGCCACGACGGGCTTGGATCCGGAGGCCGCGGCGGCCTCGGACTCGGCAGGCCTCGGACCTGGATCCGGCAGGCGGTCCGGCCTGCGGGCGGCGGGCCCGGCGATGGAGGCCG
>NW_015390393.1:165820-167281 GCF_001527695.2 Protobothrops mucrosquamatus | reverse complement strand
TCACCTCCCACCGGCCGATACGCTCCCACAGAGAGGGCCTCCTCAGGGTGCCGTCAACCAGACAGTGTCGGCTGGCGACCCCCAGGGGGAGAGCCTTCTCTGTCGGAGCACCCACCCTCTGGAACGAGCTGCCCCCAGAGATCCGGGTGATTCCGGATCTCCCCTCCTTCCGCCGCGCCCTCAAGACTTGGTTATTTCATTGGGCAGGACTGGCCTAGGGGTATTTTAAATTGGTTTTAACAAAATTTTTAGTAGAAGCGGCCTAGTTAAATATTTATTTTTAATCACTTTTAAATTTTGTATTGTATTGTATTATTGTTTTTAAACTGGCTGTAAGCCGCCCTGAGTCCTCCGGGAGAAGGGCGGGGTATAAATTTAATAAAACTAAACTAAAACTAAACTATATTGACCTTGGAGATTTTACTAATCCAGGTTCGCGAATCATCGAGCATAAAAGGAATAACTTTGGGCAAGAATGACTATAAGCTTAGAGCTTTTGCTGATGACTTGGTTTTTACCTTATCACAACCGATCGATTCAGCAAGAAATTTGATACAGACCTTGATACAATATAGGAAAGTTTCGGGATTTAAAGTAAATAATAATAAGACTAAAATATTATCTAAAAATATGCTTTTGAAAGATAAAGAGACTTTAAGTAACCTAACTGGTTTTGAAATAGTGAAAAAGGTGAAATATTTGGGTGTTTATATTACTGCCTCTAATGTTAAATTGTATAAAAATAATTATGATAAGTTATGGACAAAAGTTCAAAAGGATTTAAATGAGTGGAAAAAGTTACAGTTATCATTATTGGGGAGAATTTCAGTGGTAAAAATGAATGTTCTTCCTAAATTTCTTTTTTTGTTTCAGATGATACCTATTTTAAAAAAGGATTTAAATTTGGAAGAGTGGCAAAGAGGTGTCAATAGGTTTATTTGGCAGGGAAAAAAACCGAGGGTTAAATTTAAAATTTTGCAAGATGCAAGGGAAAGAGGGGGACTTAAAGCCCCAAATTTAAAATTATATTATGATGCGGTGGTTTTAACTTGGATTAGTGATTGGATTAACTTAACTAATAGAGATATATTGATTCTTGAAGGTTGGGATTTAATTTATGGATGGCATGCTTATTTATTTTTTGATAAAAAAGATGATCATGTTTTTAGGTCTCATATTTTGAGAACTGCACTCTTGAGAGTTTGGGAAAAGTATTATTATAAGTTAAGTTTTAAAATCCCAATGTGGGCTATTCCGGAACATGCAATACAAGGAATTACAAGGGGAGTTAAACTAGAGGGAATTGTTTATAAGGACTTACTTATCTTAAGGGGACAGGACTGGCAAATTAAATTATTGGATGAATTGAGACAAGATAATATTCTCCAGTCCTGGTTCTTATATTCTCAGTTGGTTGAGAGATGGCGTATAGATCAAAAGTTAGGTTTAACATTGGAAGAT
>NW_015390393.1:153617-165280 GCF_001527695.2 Protobothrops mucrosquamatus | reverse complement strand
TAGCCTTTGATTAATTATTGTTATTTATAAATATTTTTATATATAATTTATATATATAGTTTATAGTTAAGTTGATTATTGTATATTAGAGTTACAGTAAGTTTATACTTGTTTATATTATGAATGGGTTGTTTGGGTTAGATTTGGATTATTATGTGATTATTCCTGTACTCAGTTCTGGGAAGTCCGGGGGGGGGAGGGGAGAAGGGGATTAGGGGATAGAAATTATAAAAATTGATGTATTTATATATTATAGGTAAATAATGGAATTGTATTAAAAAGAGGAGATGCTCGGCTGGTACCCCAAACTGCACTCGATGAGGTGGTTAAGAAGGGAGATGGGATGTAGGGAAGTGGAAAGGAGGAAAGAGGAGAGGTTGTGGGTTTAGGGGGAGGAAGGAGAGGAAAGTGAATGAGGGTGGAGGCAAGGCAGGGACTGCCGAGTGTCTCCGAACACGTATTGAGTAGGATTGTGTAAGTAAATGCATCATATTTGTATTATTTGTTGTTTAATTTCAAAAATTAATAAAAAATTTATAAAAAAAAAAAATTTCAAAACATAATGGAAGATAAGGAAGAGGACCTTGTAGACCTAATAACAGAATTACTGGCTGATGCATTAGAAATCGGGAAACGGGAAATGGAAGGAGAATTAGATCAAATCTATCGAGTCAATTCAAACTACACGAGAAGAAACAAAGTTGTGAAATAAATTTATAAACTTGAAAGCTAAAATTTAACTTTGGATAAGTTTAAGATTGTTGAATGGTTAAGACTCATTTTAAAGACCATTGTTCATATTGAAAACTAAATAGATGCTGACACCTAGTGGTGGATGACAGCTATGATTTCCATATAGAACTTGCCAAAACCTGGGAAAAGCTAATCTGTTTTTGTGACCTTCAAAGCTTTAATAATAAAGAACAGCTGTGACCCAAAAAAAGACAACAATCTGGGCTGCAGACAAAGAGAGAATTACAAACTTTAGAAAAAAAATCTTTTTTGAACTCTTTGGATTACAAATATCTATTTAACCGGGACTCTAAAGCTATTTGCAGATAAAAAGGAAAACTTCAACTTTTGGCCATCATGGATCAGAGACATGTAGACAGAAAATACCAAGAAAACATAAATACCTCTCAGGAGGAGATATATAGTATGCTGCAATTAATTCAAATAACACTGAGTTCAAATCATGAAGAAATCCAAAATAACTTTGAAAATACAAATCAATCTATCTCTAAGTTAACTTTACAACAAAAAAACTTCCAGGAAACAACAACAGAGAAGGAGCAGACAAAACAAATAAGTGGGCATAAAATTGAAAATAGAGACTCAAAGACAGACCTTAACAAAGCAAGAAAACATGATTTAATCCTAGTGGGGAAAAATTTACAAGAAATGGAAAAAACAACTCATCCCTTAAGACTACAAAATAAATCTGAGGACAAAAAAACAGATTGGATAAAATGGAATGTAGAGATGTTGAAAACATCAGAGAGAAAGGAAGTGATAAGAGAAGCAAAGAAGGAGAAAGAGAAAAAGATTTTCAAGAAACATGGAAAGGCAAAAGCCTCACATAATGACACTTTATTCGATTTACTTCTTATACCTACAGCAACAGTCATGAATATATGGAAAACCTTTTTGATTCAGCAAAACACATTGATCAAGAAAGATACTGGTCAATGGAAAAAGATCAAAGTGAAAATTAAGAAAATAGATGATGGGATCTACCAGAGAGAATATTTAAAAAAGAAACATTTGTTTGACTATGGTTAAAGAAATAGAAAAGATTCTGAATACATATGTCATTCTAAGAGAGATGAATTCCTTAAATGATAGTATATGCTTTTCCCCCCCTTTTTATTTTATTTCTTGATATAAGTAATATAATACTGCTGAAATGGCCTAGATGAAGGAAATGTTTTAGATAATTAAATGTGTCTGAATTTAGGGAAATTATAATGTATAAAAAAGAAAAAAATGTTTTGAATAAGAGTTAAAAAATTAGATGACTAGACACATTAAATGGAATATTTGAAGAGCGCTGCTGGATTTGGTTTCCCTGCTCTCTCCAGTTCCCACTTGTCAGGCGCACGTGGAGAGGGGGAGGGGAGCGTTCCTCTGGTGTGCGTGCCGACAGAAAGGGCTCTGCGTGCCCCATCTGGCACGCATGCCATAAGTTCACCACCATGGGACTAGAGTGTTCTTGAAGCTGCTTCAGTGGACCTGGATGAATTCACTGATACTGTGACATCATATGTTAGCTTCTGTGAGAACATGTGTGTGTCTACCAAGAGCTTGTGTATATATAACAATTATAAGCCTTGGTTTACAGCTAAGCTCAAGCAGCTACAGTACATAGTGCCAAAGAGGGGGTCTATAGGAAAGGAGACAGGATTTTGTACAATCAGGCCAGGAATGTATTAACAAGGGAGATCAAGGTAGCAAAGAGAAGCTACTCTGAAAAGATGAGAAACCAGTTCTCAGCTAATGAACCAGCAACTGTGTGGAAAAGCCTGAAAAATATAATTGGGTATAGCAGACCTCCCTCCCTTACTGAAGAGAATCGTCAACTGGCAGATGACCTGAATGTGTTCTAGTGTAGACTTCAGAAGAGATCACTGTCATCTACCACTACCTTCCCCACCTCAGATACACCAACAGTAGACAATTCTCCTACACCTATCTCCATCCCTCTGGGCCCCCCACCTCTGGTGATCTTAGAAAAATATGTGCAAGTTCTATTAGCAATTAGCACAGATGCCCCTCAGGGCTGTGTACTCTCTCCATTGCTCTTCTCTATATATACCAATGACTGTATCTCTAGGGATCCCTCTGTTAAAGTACTGAAGTTTGCAGATGATACAACAATCATTGGTCTCATTCGAGACGGTGATGAGTCTGCATATAGATGGGAGCAGTGGTGGGATTCAAATATGTGAACAACTGGTTCTCTGTGTGGATGTTGCTTCCGGAAGTCCATTCTGGGCCTGGGCAACAAAAAATTAGCTACAGGTTCTGCTGAACTGGTGCGAACCGGCTGAATCCCACCACTGGATGGGAGGTTGAACAACTAGCCCTGTGGTGCAGCTGGAACAATCTGGAGCTGAACATGCTTAAAACTGTAATGATAAGAGTGGATTTTAGGTGGAGCCCTTCTATTCTACCACCTCTTACTATATTTGACAGCACAGTATCAGCAGTAGAGTCCTTCAACTTTTTAGGTTCTATAATCTCCCAGGATTTGGAATGGACACCTAACATTAGAATCATCATTAAAAAAGCACAACAAAGAATGTTCTTACGATTTGAAGATGATAATACAAGAGGTGGAAATAGAACCTAACATTTGGGTAGACTACAATCCAATTAAAATGATTTGGAAAGGAACTAGGAAAAAACTAAGATGGTCGCTGAACAAATCCATACTGAAAGAAAAAGAATTTCTACAATTAGCAATAAAAGAAATGGAATTTTTCTTTAAAATAAATAAGAAAGAAGAAACCTCTCTCCAAAATGTGTGGGATACGGCTAAAGCATATTTCAGAGGCTTGGCTATAACGTATGTTGCTAAAAAGAACAAAGAAAAGAAACAAGTCCAGTTCAAGCTGAAAGGAGAACTTAGTAAATTGGAATCCGAGTTGCGACTTGATCCACAAAAGAAGAAGCTGAAGACACAAATGGAACTAATAAAACATAAATTAAACTTAACTGAGATGGATATAATGGCACAACAGATTAAACGATCTAAACAGAACTTTTTTGAAAATGCCAATAAACTGGGAAGATGGCTTGCATATAGATTGAAAAAAGAAAGAGAAAAAAGAATGATAAGTAAGCTACAGGACTCAAAAGGCGAGGTACATTGTCACAATGACATAATGAAAAAAATTATTAAGGCCTACTATGAGACACTTTATAAGGTGGAGGTGGTTTCCAATGAGGCAATACAGGACTATTTAAAAGGGGCTGATCTTCCAAAGGTGCCAGAGAATATGCGACATATCTTAAATGAGAAGATAACAATGATGGAGATTACAGAGGCAATTAAAAGGCAAAAGAAAGATAAGACTCCGGGGCCTGATGGACTTCCTGCAGAATTTTATGTAGCTTTACAAGATATAATAAGTCTGATTTTGAAGGAATTGTGCAATGAAATTTTTTCAGAGATAAAAATACCAAATTCGTGGTCTGAAGCCAACATTACCTTGATACCTAAAGAAGATACTGACCTTACACAAATTAAAAACTACAGACCAATATCGTTATTAAATGTGGATTATAAAATTTTTACTTCAATAATGGCAGAAAGAATGAAGAAATTTTTGAACGAATTTATCCATACAGACCAAAATGGTTTTTTGCCTAAAAGACAGATAAAGAATAACTTAAGGATTATTCTAAATGTTTTGGAATATTATGAAAACCATCCAGGGAAACAGATGGCACTTATATTTCTTGATGCCCAAAAAGCCTTTGACAACTTAAACTGGCAATTTATGTTCCAACAGTTGACGGAAATGGATTTTGGTAAAAACTTTATAAATGCAATTCAGGCAATTTATAATAAACAAACAGCAAGGATACTTTTAAACGGAGATTATACAGACAGTTTTGATATTAAAAAAGGCACAAGACAGGGATGTCCACTATCCCCTTTGTTATTTATTCTCACATTGGAAGTGCTGGCCAGGAATATTAGGCAGGACATGGAAATCAAAGGATTGGAAATAAAAGATCAGAAATATAAACTACAGGCCTTCGCAGATGATTTGGTTTTTATTTTGGAGGAGCCATTGGAAACAGCTACTAAACTTTTGCAGAAAATAGAGAAATTTGGAGAAGTGGCCGGCTTGAAAATAAATAGGGAAAAGACCAAGGTACTAACAAAAAACCTAACAGACAAACAGAAAACTCAACTTGTAAAAAAGACAAACCTTCAAATAGCCAAAAAAATCAAATATTTGGGTATCCACTTAACAGCTAAATATTCAACATTAAAAGAAGATAATTACGAAAGACTATTGAAACAAATAAAAGTAGATCTGGAAAAGTGGAAAAACCTTCAACTGTCATTGTTAGGAAGAATAGCGACTATGAAGATGAACATCTTACCGAAGCTACTTTTCCTATTTCAAACAGCCCCTGTTAAATTGGGTAAGAAATTCTTTGATGATTTAAATGCAACAATACTGAGATTTATATGGCAAGGGAAGAAAGCATGAATTAAAACCAAATTGTTACAAGAAACCAAAGACAGAGGGGGTTTTGGATTGCCGGATTGGAGACTTTATTACCAAGCAGCTATTTTGCTTTGGCTCAAAGAATGGATTACATTGAGAAATAAACGACTTCTTTATTTAGAGGGACATGATTTGCAACTGGGTTGGCACGCGTTTTTGTGCTATGGGAAAAATAAAGTACATAAATATTTCCAAAATCATGCCATAAGGAATGTACTGCTCCCAGAATGGGAGAGAATTAAACAAAAAAATTATACGAAAATACCTGAGTGGCTCTCAACAATGGAAGCGTTTGCTTACCCAAATTTAATTAACTATGACAAACTTGTTACCTATAAAGACATTTTAGACAAGGATGGAAAACTTAAAGACAGACAGGTTCTTCAACAACAAGGTATTGATTTAACATGGTGGTCCTATTTGCAAATTCAAACAAGATATGAAAAAGATGTAAAATCAACGGGATTTTATAAAGAACAGACATTACTTGATAAAACACTCTTGAAAACAGACGACAACTTGATTAAGAAGCTCTACAAATTTCTGCTAAGTTGGAAGATGGAAGAAGAACAAGTAAAAGAGACATTGATAGTGTGGGCAATAATTCTGGATATTCTATAGATTTAGAAGATTGGCAAAAGCTTTGGGACAGAAATATTAAACTTACTAAGGCAGCTTCATACAAAGAAAATTTGTATAAAATGTTTTATAGATGGCATATGACACCAGTTAGATTAGCGAAAATGTTTAAAAATGTATCGAACATTTGTTGGAAATGTAAACAAAAACCAGGCACTTATTATCATATCTGGTGGATATGCCCTAATGCAAAGAAATTTTGGTTTAAGATCCATATATGGCTGGAAAAGATGACTAGAATACAGATAGAATTTAAACCAGAACAGTTTTTGTTAGGAATATTAGGATCTAATTATGGAAAAGAGAATGAATATTTAATATTACATGTATTGACAGCTGCGAGAATAGTATTTGCCCAATTTTGGAAAAATGAAAATTTACCACCAGACCAGATTATAATTATGAAAATCTTAGAATGTGCAGAAATGGACAGACTAACTTTAGAGATTAAAGAGAAAGAAGACTCAGTTTACTTTAAAAATGGGAAATTTTTTTATCAATTGTTAGCAGCACGATAGAATGAGAATGGATTGTGACACTCAATAGGATGAAGGATATTTAGTGACTAGACTTTACTTTTATGATTATTGTTACTATTAGCGATTATGATTATTTAGTATTATATTAATTATTGCTACTTAAGATGAATGATACTTACTGATTAACTTTTTTTATGATTATTGTCATTCTTGGTGACTATAATTGCTTAGTATTATACTAACTAGGGTTATTTAATATTGTAAAGCTAACAAGATGAATGATATTTACTGACTAAGCTCTAGTTTTATGACTATTGTTATTATTAGTGATTATAATTATTCAGTATTACATTAACGATTGTTATTTAGTAGGATAAACGATACTTATTGACTAACTTTTATCTTTATGATTACGGTTATTTTTTGTGATTATAACTTTTTAGTATTATTTTAATTACTGCTATTTAACATTTGTACCCGGATGACAGTCTGCTTGCTAAAGCGATGAATTACTGTTGGGGGTAACCCCACTATTGTATCTTTCCCTACCCTTATCCCAACCCCACTCCCTAATCCCATCCAACACCCTTACTGATCTTACCCCTTCCCCACCCTTATAAAATCTAATAAAATATATATTTTTTAAAAAAAGTATGTTCTTCCTGCATCAACTCAGGAAGTTCAGACTGCCCCAGGAGCTGTTGATACAGTTTTACACAGGAATTATTGAGTCTGTAATTTGTACTTCTATAACTGTCTGGTTTGGTACAGCAACCAAACAGGACAGGTACAGACGCCAATGGATAGTTAGGACTTAAGAAAGAACAATTGCAACCAGCCTGCCTTTCATAGAAGACCTGTATATTGCAGGGGTCAGAAGGAGGGCTGAGAAAATATCTACAGATATGTCACGTCCTGGACATAAACTGTTTCAACTTCACCTCGGGACGGTGCTATAGGGCATTGCATGCCAAAACAACTAGACACAGGGACATTTTTCCCCTCGTGCCATCACTCTGCTGCACACCTAATTCTCACAGTACTGTTTAATGTCTATGTATATTTACCCATGCTGTATGGCTGTAGCATTATTATAATCTGTCCTATCTTCTTTACTAGCCCCTCTTATTGGTATGATGATGATGATGATGATGATGATGATGATTACTCTGTTGTTTTGCATGTACACTGAGAGCTTCTGCACCGGAGACAAGTTCCTTGTGTGTCTAATCACACTTGGCCAAATACAGCATTCTATTCTATTCTATTCTATTCTATTCTATTCTATTCTATTCTATTCTATTCTATTCTATTCTATTCTATTCTATTCCTTATCGTACCACAAATAAGCATGCCACCCTAACCTCAAATCAGAACCTTCAAGGTCTAACAAACGTGGATTTTTCAAAGTTATTCACTCTTTTAACCATACCAAAAAACAGGCATCATAATATAATCTGAGATCTGGCAAACCCAGACCTCCTCTTTCTTTAGCATCCTGTAGGAGCTTATATGCAATTCTTGGTTTTTTGTTTTGCCAAATAAATTTGGATATACCTTTCTGCCACTGTTTAAAAGAAGAATCTTTCATCAATATTGGTATAGTCTGGAAAAGAAATAACATTCTGGGTAGTACATTAATCTTAATTACTGAAATTCTTCCCATTAATGACAAATCTAGTTTTAGAGATGGTCTTAGAGATTCTTTGGTTGGGCTGTTTACTGTTGGCTTCAGCCCAATTATAGAATCTCTAAGACCACCCCCACCAACACTGACAGGGCAAGCCACTAGAATAGAAACTGACAGCAAACTGCACTCCTTACTAGCACTGATGATGTTACCTAGTTTGGGTAATGAAATGTCTGCAAGAAAACAAGCAAGCTCAGAGAGCACCAAGGACCACTCATTTCAACCCCGAGCTACAAATATTCTCCTTTATTCTTACTCTGTTGTTGTAAATGTTCAATTATATCCAAGATTACTCTCACATTGTCTTTTAATTGTGTTCTGGGTAGAAAACCACAATGGTCTTCATGTATGTAATCTTGTAAAACGTTTTAAAGTCTTTCAGCTAAAATGGATGCAAACAATTTATAGAAGTAATTGGTCTTCAAAAGTTTTATAGAATCCACTTGATAAATCATCAGGTCTCAGCGCTTTATCTGTCTTAGCTCTATTGATTGCTTCTGTTATTTCAAAGGTCGTTATTGGACTGTTCAAACTTTGCCTGTAATTTTCCAATAGTTTAGGAAGATTTTGAGTCTATGTAATCAATACGTTCTAATGAAACTTCATGCTTCTTATATAGATTAGTATAATAGTTCCAAAAGAGTCTTTGAATATTTTTATTATCCATGTAAGTTTTATTTCCTTCCTGAAATTTAATTATTGTCTTCTTTTCTGTCTGTTTTCTTAATTTATGCACCAGCCATCTACCTGGTTTATTTGCATGTTCAAAAATGTTGTTTTGTGTATTTCAGTTTCTTTTCAATATCTGAAACAAGGAAATTTGTTGCTGCAATAATTTTAATTGGTTATGTTTGTCAACTTTGGAAATGAACCTGGCTGAAGCCATCTTTGTCGTTCTCAGTTGTCACACAGGTTGGGAGAAGGGGGTGGGGAGAAAGTGAAAGTATTGCTAAACTAAACACGGAGTGGTCCCATGGGAACCAAGGTCATTCCCATAGGTGCTGGAAGGTGGAGGGATGGAGTGTCAAGGAGCCCGCCAATTGCCCTCATTGGGTAGCATGAACAATAGCATAGTAGGGGGGAGGTAAGTATTACATGTAGTTATATTGAATCTGTGTGGGAATTTTAGAGTTGGTTTCACTTTTGATCATGCCGATATTATGTATCTAATAAACATGTTCTTTGAGGAATCTTCAACCCTTGGAGTTCTGATTTGTTTGGGTTTATTATTCGGAACCTTGACAATATTAACATCTTCTGGTGATTGTTGAAGTTCTCTTTCCTTCAGTTTAATTTCATCTAACACTTTCTGGATTTTTCCATCCATCTTCTTCTTGATTAATGTATTATATTGTATAAAATATCCTTGTACCACAGCTTTACAAGTGTCCCAAACTGTTGTCAAGTTAGTTCCCTTGCTCAGATTATTATTAAAATAATCTTGGAGTACTTGTTTATATTCTTTAACAAACTGTGGTCTCTGCAAAACAATCTCATTTAATCTCCATTTAAAAGACTGGGGTCCAAATTTAAGGTGTAAGATCATTGGATTATGATCAGAAAAAGATTTTGGAAGAACATTAACTTTAGTTGTCTTGCAAAGCATTTTTTTTTCTAATCCAAATCATATCAATTCTAGAAAAAGATTTATGTCTGAGAAGAAAGTGTAATATTTTGCCAGTCCATTTTTATATCTCCATACGTCAATCAAACCTAAGGTATCAATCAGTTTTAAAAAAGTTTGGGGCAGTTTCCCTTGAGTTTCATTTATTCCTTTATTAGCTAATCTATCCAACTGTGGGGTTACTACCCCATTCCAATCCCCAAGTATATACCAATACTGAAAAGAATAGGAGAGTAACTGTTCAGACAAGTGTTTAAACAACTTAGCTTTTTCTTGGTGTAGGGTGTATAAACCCACTACAATAGATTTTATTCCCTGTAGTTCAATTTGAACACTTACATATCTACCTTGATCATCAGCAAACAATAAATATGGTTGTAATTGGGTGTTTATATACAAAACTACCCCACTGATTTTCTTTTTCCAATTGGCAGAGATATACTGTATTCCAAAGCTAAAGTTTTGTTTACTATATACTTTTTATCAGTCTCTTTAATATGAATTTATTGCAAGCATATTATGTCTTGATTTATTTTTTTCAAATAGTGAAATAGCTTTTTTCTTTTCTGTGAGGAATTTGCCCCATTAACATTCCATGTTAAGATCTTACAATCCATCCATTATGAAGAAGTTGTTTCAGGAACTCCAGCTATGGCTCCCATCTCCACAGTGTGTCCTTGGTCAATGTAAGACTTCTTTTTATCTTTTTCTTTAAGATTCAATTCTTGTGGCAATTGATCTTTATCTTTTGAAAAATGGTGCAGTTCCGATTTGTATTTTTCCAAAAATTCTTACACTTTAGGCAATGAATTTAGTCTAAAATGTTGATTTCTAAAGGTAAAAAATAACCCCATCCAGTTTATCCCAATGAAAGACAATGTTGTTTTGTTTTAAAAGATCTGTCAGGAAGGAGTATTCTTTGCATTTCCTTAATATTGCAATTGGAATTTCTCTAAATATTTGCACTTCCTTCCCAAGTATATTGAATCTCTGTTGGTAATGTCACTGCATCACTTGCTCTTTAATAGATTTTCTTACAAGTTGAATCATAACATCTCTTGGCAATTGTCTTCTGGCTGCATATACTGAAATTATTCTGTAAATTTTATCAATTTCCTTGGAAAAATCTAATTTATCATTGTTAAACCATTTGGAAATTTCTGTTACAATTGCATCTTTTAAATTTGTGCCTTTCTCCAAATTTTCTGGCATCCCCCTAAGTCAGGGCTTTTCAACCGGTGGTACGCGAACCACTTGTGGTACATTAATGAGTGGCAGGTGGTACGCAGCCCTGCCAAGCCAAGTGTAGTGGGGGAGGGAAAGAGCCAGCACAGGCAAGGACTTACAGTGAGAGAGTCCTCTGGAGCTGCAAAGGCCCCAGGCTCACTTCTGGCTCACCCTCCCCCATGAGAAAGGAGGAGGGGGCGGAGACAGGAGAGCCTATAAAAGAAGGCAGTTTGGGCAGGAGAGGGAGAGAGAAAAAAAGCAGCAGCCTTGGGAGGAGGCAGAGTCAGCTGCACCGAAGGGGAAGAAGAAGGAGGAGGAGGGTAGGGGGAGAGGAGATCAAGCAGGCTGGCCATGAGCTGATCTACAACTGCTGTGGCAGCCACCTGTGCTGGCAGCAGCAAACAGGCAAGAAATACAGCGGGGGAGGGGTCACCCTCCAAGAGGAATGAAAAAAGGCAGCAATGGCTGGAGGTGAGGCATGGAGGAGGGAAGGAGATGGAGAGTGGAAGGATTCTGTGGGAAGTTAGCCCAGAGAAGGAAATATTAAAAAGGCAGGAAGAAAGATATTGTTCACCAAAAGGATTTTTAAAAGCATTTTTTGAAAAGCAGAAACCAAACCTGGCCTCATCTCTTTGCCCAAAGCAGTAGCTAGTCTTATACATATGCAGATGTGGAACCATCAGGAAGTTTGGAGCCAGGGATCTCAAGACAAAAGAAGCTCTTAAGAGTCATTAGCCCCATCACCTGGGAAGCAG
>NW_015390393.1:151776-153561 GCF_001527695.2 Protobothrops mucrosquamatus | reverse complement strand
GCTTCTTGCAAGGACCATCTGTCTTCTGCAATAAACTGTAACCTTCTTCCCAAAGCAGTCGCCATGTTTGCTTATTTATTCCCGGCTTGGATGAACCAGGATGAAGACTTACTTCTAACAATTTGGCACCCCAGATGGGACTTCAAGCTAACCTCTCCAATGGACTGAGACTGGTAAGCCCCATCTTGCCGGCAGCAGATCCCTTGTGTCTGTGGATGGGTTCCCCAGGCCTTGTCCATTTGAGTCAGGGTAGTAAAGGGAGTTTTGGGTTTGAGCTCAAGGGCTGCTTTGGAAAGAAGGTGAAAGTGAGTACCTCTAAATTTTAACTTTAAAGCCCAGGGGAACAAAGAAAATGTCTGTATGTCTGTGTGTGTGAGTGAGAAGACCCTTTTTTTCCCCAATCACAGTTGGATTTTGCTCCTTCTGGTCCTTCCTAGCCGCAGAAAGGATCTGTTTAATTGGCAGAACCTGGAAAGCATGGGGGTTGGTCAGAGCACAGAACCTTTTGTAGGGAAAAGGGAGAGGCTATGTGAAAATGAAATGGAATGTGTGAATGATAGAATTGGATTTGGGCAACTAGCTGAAAAGGCCCTGTAAGCAAAGCTAGGAAACTAAGCCCCGGGCTAGGAAGCCCCGGGCTAGGAGCGGTCCACTTACCTCTGAGAGAAAGCAGAGGTCCGCAGCGGATGTTAGGGGTCTGCAAAACAGTTGTGGTGAAGCCGATCGGTGGTTGAGTGACCCGTACCTTCTGAGGGAAACCAGAAGCGTCTCTACAGGCCCCTTTTTGGGTCTGAAACCGTGGGGGATCCCACAAGGAGCCCGTGTACTCTGTGAGGGATCCAGAGTGCTACGTGAGTCCCCTTTTTGGACTCACAAAACCACGGAGGTAGGAGGAAGCTTCGCAAGGAAGCTTCCGGTATATAGAGCCCGTTTAGTGAAAATATGGGAAGTTCAAATTCAAGGGCTGAGATAGGTTTCCCCGTTGAGAGGTTGCTCGACGCCTGGGACAGGAATCAGCTACCTGTCCAGGCCGGGATGAAAAAGAAACAGTTAAAAGAATTATGCAAAAAAATAGACTTTGCTTAGGGCTTTGCTGGGAAACCAATTTGGCTAAATAAAGGTACTTAAAAGGGAAAATAAGAAATAGTGATTTTCTCTCTCTCTATCTCTCTCTCTCTTCTCTATGCAACCACGTGGTATGTTTAAGATCTGTGCCTTCCCTAATTTGAGCTATCTGAAACTTATGGTGGGAATGACTAGGAGTGTAAACCTAAGACTTCTGTTCTCTTGTCTTTGTGTGTATATGTTTGTCAAAGTCTGTGTGTGAGAGGTAAATGTGACTGTTAACTGTTTCAAATCCAAAGGGGAAAAAAAAGAATTTTAAATTCTGCTAGAAATTCTGCTTAAAATAAGCCACAAAAAGGAAATACCTCACTCTGTTTGTCTGGCCAACAAACAGAGTGAAGAAAAAAAAAATGTGTTTGTTTGTTTGTTTGTTTTTCTTCTTCCTTTCTCTCTCTATACTCTTAAGAAAAGCCCAAAGTTAGCAGGAGGAATGTTTTAAGTTCATCTGCTAGAAAGATTTTATTCTTGCATTTAATAATATATAATAAAGTTGGAAGGGACCTTGGAGGTCATCTAGTCCAACCCCCTGCTCAGGCAGGAAACCATATACGAACTTTATCAAATGCCTTACTGAAATCCAAGAAAATTATATCCACAGCATTCCTCTAGTCCACTAATTTTGTAATTGGGTCAAAGAATGCAGTAAGATGTGTCTAGCAT
>NW_015390393.1:136822-150784 GCF_001527695.2 Protobothrops mucrosquamatus | reverse complement strand
GCCACCAGCAGCTCTGCCATTGACTTTGCTTGTCAAAAGGTTGCAGAAGGGGATCACATGACCCTGGAACACTGTGACCATTATAAATATGAATCAGTTGCCAAGCATCCAAATATAAATCACATGACCCTGGGCATGCTGCAATGGTCATAAGTGTGAAAAATGGTCATAAGTCATTTCAGTGCAATTGCAATTTTGAACAGGGTTTTTTTTTGGTCATCAAGTTTTTGACACCTTGCTAGGTGGTACTCGAATATTGCCATATCCTAAAAGTGGTACAATCGGTAAAAAGGTTGAAAAGCCCTGCCCTAAGTCTCAGAAAAAAAGCTTTTTGTTTCAAATCCAATAATAATAAGTTTGAGCCCAATAAATCTTAATTTTGTGTCTGTCTTATCCAGTCTAATTGTAGATGACTAGGCTGAGCCCAAAGGAAGGGTTGAGTCTCGAGTCCCTTTGCACCCACAAGAGATCTAAGTCTGGCCCACCTTGAATTCAATTGACTCTTATCTATCACCATTTTTCTTTGACTGTTAGTAGTTCAGATTCTTGTAGAGAGCTTAAACTTGCAATAAACCTTTATATTCATTTGAAATGCCTTGATTTCCTGATTTCTCATACTTGACACTAATCTGCATATTTTCCAACATCTTTAGATTGTTTTAACTCTGTCGCTAATAATTCAAACTTTTTGTCTAATTTTTTATTCATAACTTGTAACATATCATGTAACTTTAGAGGCTTCCAGTCTGACGCCATGATGAGACGGGTGGAAGAAACCGGGGCTCTGGCTTCTTAGCCCAATTTCGTTTGGTCTGGTGACCCCAAGGGGTCGGAAAGTTGCCCTGGAGGGGCAACGAAGAAGAAGGGAAGCTTCAGGAGTCTGGACCAGATGGCGGTCGGTCCAAACGGACTGAAGAAACCTTTCCAAAGGATGGAAGCAAGGCTGCCTTGTAAGCATAGGCAGTCCAAGTCATCGTCAGCCGGAAAAAAAAGTGAGGAGTTGCGGTGCTCTGCCGAAAAGCTGATTGTCAACAATGTGCTGAAACTGGGTGAGACTGTTTTTATTCCTTTTCCTTATGGACTTGGAAATAGTGATCCCCTGATTGGGAAAAATCTATGAAGTAAAGACCTCAGAAGGACTAGGGGAGAAGAGCGGCGAGAAATTACAAGAGAGGGAAGGAATTTAAGGAATGTAAAAGAATACTTAAAAATGGAACTTAGATTGACTTAAAGAAAAACCGCTTAACCTCCAGGACATGGAAAATCGTTTTAGATTTAATTTTTAGGGTAAATAACTTACAAAGAACTTTAAAATAAAACTTTGTAAAAATCTTTTAAAACCGGATATAGACAATACAATACAGTGTATGAGGACATCTAGTGGTGAAAGGAGATACTACAGTAATACCAAACATTAAAAGAACTTGAAAAGTTTTTGACCTTGAAACAACACCTGGTGTAAACAAAGTGCCTTTATATGACTTTGCATGAGAAAAGACTCTCTACAATTATATCTGTTGATTCTGGATATAACCAAACCAGGAATTATTTGGAGACAGCGGGCGCTTTTTTTCATTTTTCTCTTTTTTCTCTTGTTTTTTTCTCCTTGTGGATTTGGATCTAGCCTAAAGTAGTTGGGTCCTTTTATGGTTTGGATTTTAGCCTAAGATAGTTGGCTCTTTTTTTTCTTATTTGATTTACTTTCCTTGTGGATTTATAAATTTACCTATTTGAAAAACGAGTGCACCAAATCTCACTAGACTTATGAAAAAAACTTCCTCTGCACCTTCTGTTGGAACATCTAGTCCAGGGGTCTGCAACCTTAAACACTGAAAGAGCCACTTGGACCCATTCCCCAGAGAAAAGAAAACACTGGGAGCCGCAAAACTTGTGCACACGCGCACGCGAGGGGGGGAGCTTGATTGAAGAGTTTAATTAAAAAGAAATAGAGGCTGCTGTGCATGAGTTCTCTCTCTCTCTTTCCTCTCTCTTTCCCTCTTTCCTCTTTCCCTCTTTCCTCTTTTTCTCTTTGTCTCTCTCTTTCCCTCTCTCTCTCTCTCTCTTTCCTCTCTCTCTCCCTCTCTCTTTATCTCTCTTTCTTCTCCCTCTCTCTCTCTTTCTCTTTCCTCTCTCTTTCTCTCTCTTTCTCGCTCTCTTTCCTCTCCCTCTCCCTGTCTCTTTTTCTCTCTCCCCCCCACTCTCTTTCTTTTCCTCTCTCTCTTTCTCTCTCCCTCTCTTTCTCTCTCTCCCTCTCTCCCTCTCTCCGATCTTCTGCTCACCTGGCAAGCTGGCTTCAAGCTGTTCTCCAACAAGCTGACACACATTCATATTGGGCTGGCTCTCTCATGCCCTTCCTGCTTCCTGCTTCCTGCAGAGACGCAGCCAAGGCAGGAGCCCCGCCCAATAAACTTGTCAGCTCATCGGAGAATAGGGTGAGGACACTCTCTCACTCTCTTTTTTACACACACACACATACACAGAGAGAGAGAGAGATAGAGAGAGAGAGAGAGAAGGGAAGTGCAAGTGCCCCTCTCTGTCTCTGTCTCTTTCTCTGCAAATGGCAGAGGAGGCTGGGAGCCGCAGGAGAAGGCTCAAAGAGCCACATGCGGCTCTGGAGCCACGGGTTGCCGACTCGTGATCTAGCCCAACAAGCCAGGGATCTATTGAAACAATGTTGCAGTGAGAGAAAATAAACACTGCTCAAACCAAGATGCAAACCACATTAAAATTTTGAAAAGTGAGATAATAAAAGCCCAGTCCAGCACAATACCAACAAAGAGGAAAAATAACAGCTCTCAAAAGAAACCAGCATGGCTGCATAAAGAACTCTCTGATCAATTGAAAGATAAAAAGGACAAGTATAGAAAGTGGAAAGAGGGACACATAACTAAGTCAGAATATCAGCAAATAGCCCAAGCCTGCAAAGACGAAGTGAGGAAAGCTAAGGCTCAAAATGAATTAAGGCTTGCAACCAAAGTCAAAAATAACAAAAAAAGCTTCTTTCAACATGTAAAAAACAAGAAAAAAGTGAAGGAAATGATTGGTCCATTAGTGGGTGAAAGTGGCAAGAAGGTGACAAGAAACAGGGAGAAAGCAGAACTATTTAACTCGTTTTTCGCATCTGTCTTTACACAAAGGGAAAAAACAGACCAACCTATCAAAAATAGTGCCATAAAAAACAAAATAGAAATACAAGTTAAGATAGGCAAGAAAATGGTAAGTGAGCACCTGTCCAGCCTAGACGAGTTCAAATCACCAGGACCAGATGGATTACACCCCANGATTGGGTGGGAGCTTGGCTGTGTTCTGATTGGGTGGAGGTGTGTTCTGATTGGTTAAGGAGCTTGGCTGTGCTCTGATTGGATGGGGGGTTGGCTGTGTTCTGATTGGATGGGGGAGTGTTCTGTTTGGGTGGGGGCTTTGTTGTGCTCAGGTTAGTTTGAGTTGCAGGGGGATTTGAGATGGTGAGCTTCATTGCTGATTCTGTCCGTTCCAAAGAAATAAGATTACCAACCTAATCCAAAAAGAAACCCCCACTAAAATCCAAGACAGAGGCTGCCACAAAGAAGAGGAAATCAAGCTATTTTCCAAGGCGCCTGAAGGCAGGACAAGAAGCAATGGATGGAAACTAATCAAGGAGAGAAGCAACCTAGAACTAAGGAGAAACTTCTTGACAGTTAGAACAATTAACCAGTGGAACAACCTGCCTCCAGAAGCAGTGAATGCTCCAACACTGGAAGTTTTTAAGAAGAGACTGGACAGCCATTTGTCTGAAATGGTATAGGGTTTCCTGCCTGAGCAGGGGGTTGGACTAGATGACCTCCAAGGTCCCTTCCAACTTTATTATTATTAAAATTAATTCAAGAATGAATACAGAGAAATCATGACGAGACAAAAAGTAATTTTGATAAATTAAATGAACAAATGCTGGATATAAAGACACAATTTGAAGCTCACCAGCAAATGATTGTTAAAAATGAACAAAGAATTCAGAAAGTGGAAAATAAATCAGATGATATTGACAAAAAAATGGAAGTACTAATGCAAGAAAATGAAAAATTAGAACAAGCAAATTAAAGCTTAGAAGAAGCGGTGGCAGTTTTGGAAATGGAGAAAGCTGCACACGATTTAAGATTTCAAAATATTCCTGAAGACAGAGAAGAAGATATATCAGTAGTGATTATTAATTTACTGGCAGAGGCTTTAAAAGCAGACCGAGCAGAGATACAAATGGAGATAGATGAAATGTTTCGAACGAATTCAAGCTATGCAAGGAAATATAAACTACCCAGAGAAGTTCATGTAAGATTTATAAAGAAAACAACAAGAGATGAGATACTGAGAAGAGTCAGAGACGAGCCATTACAATACAAGAATAAAGAAATTGTGGTTTTAAAGCAGATCCCCAAGAGAGTAAGAGACACCCAAAGACAATATCACTTCTTAACTACAAAGCTAATTGCAAAAGGTATAAATTTCAGATGGCTAATGCCAGAAGGGATTTTAATCAAGTGGAATAATACAAGATATCGACTGGACTCAGTTTGGAAGGCACAAGACTTTGATGAAAGAAATCAAGCATTTTTAAATGAAAGAGTACAATTTCAACAAGAGGAGAGAAAAGATCAGAAACAAACAGAAGAAGCAACTGAGGAAGCAACTATAAAAAAAGAAGAACAGAAAGAGAAGCTTGATCAAGAGAGTGAGGGAATAGCAAGAGAACAGAGGACTACAAGATCAATAAGACCTAAATATAAGTAATTGAAATGGAGAAAGAAAACGGATTTTTTTCAGTGAATATAAATGGACTGAATTCCCCATCAAAAAGAAATATTTTTTTTAGAAAACTACAGAAATTAAATATAGATATAATTTGTTTGCAAGAGACACACATAAAAAGACAATACTACAAACTGTTGGAATACCCAAAAATTGGGAAACTTTATCATGCATCAGTGCAGCAGAAAAAAAGAGGTGTAGCTGTATATATTAAAGAGACAATAGACTCTAAAATGATTTATTCAAATGAAGAAGGAAGGATTGTGAAGGTAGAAATATTTCTACATTAAAAAAGTATTGTTGGTAGTAATATATGCACCAAATAATAAACAGGTAGAATTCTATCAAAATCTCCATAGAAAAATGACAGAAATGGAGTATCAAAATATTTGCTTAGTAGGAGATTTCAACACAATAGTGGATGGGATATTAGATTATAAAAGTAGCAAAACAGGAAAAAGTGGAAGAAAAAGATTACTTAAGACTTTTTTTAATATGATAGATGAAACTGGGGTACAAGATGTCTGGAGGGAAATTAATCCAGAAAAATTACAATACACATTTTATTCAAATAATCATAAATCCTGGTCCAGAATTGACATGATTTGGATGACATCTGAATTGAGGACAAGTATGCAGGATATTGAGATAGAACCAGGTACATGGGCAGACCACAACCCCTTAAAAATGATATGGAAAGGAATACCAAAAAAATTAAGATGGACTTTGAATCAATCTATATTAAAAGAAAAAGAATTTATAGAACTAGCAACAAAAGAAATGGAGTTTTTCTTTAAAGAAAACAAAAAAGAAGATACAACATTACAAAACATATGGGATACAGCCAAAGCATATTTTAGAGGTATAGCTATAACATACAAGGCACAAAAAATAAACAAAAAAGACAACAATACATATTATTAAGGGAAGAATTTGAAAAATTAGAATCAGAACTGCAAATGAACCCACAAAAGAAAATACTGAAAAGAGAAATGGAAACAATAAAACATAAATTAAATCTGTTGGATTCAGAAAAAGTGGCACAGCAAATCAAAAGAGCAAAACAAAACTTTTTTGAAAATGCAAACAAACCAGGAAGATGGTTAGCTTATAAACTTAAAAAACAGAAGGAGAAGAAACTGATAACTAACTTAGTAGATGAAAAAGGTTGCTTACAATTTAAAAATGAAGAAATAAAAAAGATAATTAAAGAATACTGTCAATGCTGCTAACATTGGATGTTCTTGCTTTGACAATATATGGAGATGCAACCTTTTTCTTTCTTATGCTTAACTCTTAGAATTAGATGATACTGGGGGAGGAGGAGGAATGTGATGGGAGTTAGTTAGACATAACAATATTGTAATAGTGTGTGAATTCAGGGCTTTTGAAATAAGAGATGATAAGAGATGGCGGGATGGAGTAATGGAGGGAAAGTCTGCATTTCAAACTAATTGGAGAATGTGATTTATGACTGTAAAGTAGAGGAGGGAATTGTGCTTTGATACTATGTGTTCAGGGGAGGGGATTTCAGATTTTGGGTTCAACTATGTTAGTGCCGAAGCTATGCTACTCCAATAAAGATTCTTTAAGGTAAACAAGATCTTTGAAGAGTTTCATCTGTCGGAACCATGACATTAAGCCAAAATCTCCAAATTTTCCAAACTATCTAGGGGTCCTGAGCCCCAGTCGCTGTCCCTAGACTTGAGGGATAAACTGACAATGATTCAGGGAAGATTTCATCATGGAGAAAGAGGAATTGCCTGAAGCCAGCAAGCCGGTGGAGAAGGAGCTTTTGTAGGCCTCCCAGCTGAGTGCAAAACCCAAGCAGCTAGGAAAGCTGACCTGGTCGTCAGATTGGGCCCAGCCCAGTGGAGACTCCAGACGCCTTGAGACGGCCTTGCCAACCTCAAGGGCTTCAAAGGCAGATGAGGTTGAGCTACCACGAAGGGATTCCCGCATATTGCATTCCCCAGATCGGTGGAGAGTTACCAGATCATCTGCCACTGAGGACTCGGGTGAGTGGAAATACCTGTCTGCAGCTCGTAGTCAGTCGGTGGAAAAATTTGAAGAGCTAGAAATGAGGAGCGGAGATCAACTCCTGCTGAGAGAAGCCCCCAGCCCCTCCTTTGCAGATCAGACAGCCTTCTAGCCTCTGAAGTCCCCTGCAGGGCCTCTAGCCCCTCAGAGAGAGACAGCTCCAGTTGCCGCCCCTTCAGAAGCCCCAACCGCAGCCGGTGAGATGAGGGCATGGGAAGTTGCTGGGACAACCAATCCCCAGACCGGTGTGCATATCGATCACCCACTCTGGGCCCCCTGCAGCAATGGGGAATAGAGCAGCCCCTGCAGGTGGGAAATCAGCAATCTCTAAGCCTGCAGCAGCTAATAGAGGCCTTGCAACAACTGGGGGTGATGCAGAGGCCAGAAGACCAGCAACCGGTGGGAGGACAGCTGCAGCAAGGGGGATGGTCGCCACCCCCTAACGTACAGCAACCACTGAAGGGCCTGCAGATGATGGAGTTCCAACAACAACCCCCTCCGAGGCCGCAGGGGGCCCTACAGCAGTTGAGGATGCCACAGGTCCCAGCAGACCAACAGCAGGGGGAATGGCAACAGACCCCGAACGTGCCACCCCTGGGAATGCAGCAGCAGCCAGGGTGGGGGCCCCAGCAGCAACCTGTGTGCAACAGCCACAGTGGGGAGCCCCAGCAGCCATTGAATCAGCAGTCAGGTTGGAGCCAACAGCAACTGGGGGGTGCAACAACCACAGTGAGGAGCCCAGCAGCCAATGATTGCTCCAGAGCAACCTTCGATGGGGACCCGGAGAAGCTGATTTTTTTTCTCAACCAAGTGCACTCTAATTTGAACGGCTGGGCCTATCTCTACCCGGACCCAGCCGCTATGGTCAATGTGATTGCGTCCAGCTTAGAGGGAGAGGCATCCGAATGGCTGAACAACTTATATAATGAGCAAGCCCCCAAATTGGAGGACCCCCACCTCTTCCTCCTAGGACTGAGAGAAAGATTTGAGGACCCATCCATTGCCCTCAAAGCAGAAGAACAAATCCATAAGATAAAACAAGCCAGCAGGCCTGCCCTGGAGTACGTACGAAAGTTTCGCAAGTTAGCCCGTCAGATAGAGAGGTGGCCTGAGCAGTCCATAGTCCACCACTTCAAGGAAGGGTTGGATGATCACCTCTCTCAGGCATGCATCTATCGAGCAGTACCTGTTCAGCTGCAAGAATGATACCATGCAGCGGTAAGACTAGACGTTCAGCTTGCCCGCTATAAGAAGCCTCCCCCACCTGAAGCCGAGCTGAAGCCAGAGCAACCCAAACGGCAACCCCCACCCGAAAACTTCCAATTGCTGTGACTGCTGAAAGACCCAGGCCACCTGCAGGCCCACCAATCAAGTGCTTCTGATGCAGACAGCAGGGACATCGAGCAGCAAATTGCCCAGTCCCCTACCCCCAACAGCAGAGTAGACCAGGACCAGCAGCGAGAAAGAAACCTGCCCAGCAGCCAATGAGAGAGAAATCCAACTGGATCACACAGGAACCGGTTGCCCAAGTCACATCCCCCATGCAGGAGGACGCCAGGGCTAAGGCTGGATCCACCCCCACTCTACACTCTTTTGACAGTGATGATGGAGAGAACGACCCGATGGTGAGTTGACACGTCCCACCTTTTTCACTGCCTGCCAAACTTATAATCCCTAATTCAGGGGCACAAATAGACTTAAACGTGCTAATCGATTCTGGATGCACCTGATGCATTGTTAGCCTGCCATTTGCCATGAAAATGGGCATACGGGCAAAACAGCTCTCCAAACCTGTGAGGTTTGAGCAAGCTGATGGCTCCCTGATGGGAGGGACTTTAGTCACGCAATTAACTGAACCCCTACGCCTAGAAATAGGTGAACACTGGGAGTTTATTCACTTCCTGGTGGCCCCAAAAATGACTGAGGCTGTGATCCTAGGATTAGCCTGATTGGACAAATGGAAGCCGTTTATCTGGTGGGAGAAGGGAATGAGAACTGTGAGGCTACCTATAGCCCCCTATTGATTCAACGTGGCTGCCTCATCACCACCAGGCGAGCCACTCATCCCCAGCAAGTACCGGGACCTGGCGGAGGCATTTAGTGAGAAGGAATGCGACACCCTGCCTCCCCACCAACCCAATGATTGTTCCATCAAACTGTTGCCGGGAGCCAAACTCCCACAACTGAGAATGTACGCCATGTCCCCCCTCAAAATGGAGGAGATGCAGCGATACGTGGACGAATTGTACTTGCCAGAAGCCCTCCATCTTAACGCTCTCAAACACAGCCATGACATAAAACAGGCTGGACACTTTGGATATTTAAAAAAACTACATCTCACCCGCCGGCAGTTTTGGTGGCCAGGGTTAAAACGGGATATGGAAAATTATGTCAGGAGTTGTACTGTATGTGCCACCATGAAAAGAATTCCAGGGAAACCCCCTGGGTTATTGCAGCCAGTGGCAGACTCTTCTCAATAGTAGATCTACCTGAAAGTAGAGGAAATACTGACATCTGGACTGTGATAGGCCTGTTTTCGAAGCAGGCTCATTTCATCACCTGCAAAGGACTTCCATCTGCCCAACGACTGACTAAATTGTTCCTGAAACATATCTACCGGCTGCATGGCGCCCCTAAGTGAATAATTTCGCACAGACGGGTGCAGTTCACAGCTATGTTTTGGAGGAGCTTTCTTAAATTAATTGGATCATCTCAAGGTCTATCATCCGCTTTTCACCCGTCTACTAATGGGGCTGCTGAAGCAGCTAACAAGATGGTGGAGCAATATCTCAGATGTTATGTTTCCTACCAACAGACCGACTGGACCGATCTCCTCCCTTTTGCAGAGGTGGCTTACAATAACTCTATTCATAGCAGCACTGGCTTCACACCTTTCAGAGTAGCCACAGGAAAAGAGTTCAGCCCAATACCTGAATACCCTCAAGTGCCCCCACCTTCTCAGACACTTGCTCAATGGGTGAGGGGGTGGGAAGAGGTTTGGAAAGCCATGAAAGCTGCTTTAAAAAAGACTTCCGAGACTTATAAAAAGCAGGCAGATAAAAAGAGAGCCCCTCAAAAAACATTCCAAGTTGGGGAAAAGGTTTATCTGTCGACTAAATATTTACACCTTAAATTACCCAGTAAGAAATTAGGACCAAAATTCTTGGGGCCTTTCCCCATCATAAGGATCATCAAACCAGTCACAGTAGAATTAAAACTCCCTAGGCTTTTAGGGAGAATTCACCCTGTCTTTAATTGCAGCTTGTTGAAACCTTTGTGAGAATCCACTTTAAGACCTCCCCCTAAGAAGGCACCCAGACCCCTCGTAGTGGCGGGTCAGACTCACTATGAAGTAAAGTGTATTCTTGATTCTAGAATTTTTAAAGGGAAATTGCAGTACCTAGTACAATGTAAGGGATACTCGCTATCTGAAGCCACTTGGTTGAAATCTAGCGATGTGAAAGCTGACAGACTCATCAAAAGGTTCTATAGGAAACACCCTAACAAACCAAGAGACAGTCCCTAAAATATGCTTTTGTTTACGCTACAGGATCTGTCCTTTTTCTAAGGGGGCCCGGATGTCAATGCTGCTAACATTGGATGTTCTTGCTTTGACAATATATGGAGATGCAACCTTTTTCTTTCTTATGCTTAACTCTTAGAATTAGATGATACTGGGGGAGGAGGAGGAATGTGATGGGAGTTAGTTAGACATAACAATATTGTAATAGTGTGTGAATTCAGGGCTTTTGAAATAAGAGATGATAAGAAATGGCGGGATGGAGTAATGGAGGGAAAGTCTGCATTTCAAACTAACTGGAGAATGTGATTTATGACTGTAAAGTAGAGGAGGGAATTGTGCTTTGATACTATGTGTTCAGGGGAGGGGATTTCAGATTTTGGGTTCAACTATGTTAGTGCCGAAGCTATGCTACTCCAATAAAGATTCTTTAAGGTAAACAATGCCTCGAAGTTCTTTGAAGAGTTTCATCTGTCGGAACCATGACAAATACTATAAGAAACTGTATGATGTAGAAGAAATTCCATAGGAGAAAATGATTCAATATTTGGAAGAAAATAATCTTCCAAAAATTTCAGAAACCTTTAAAACCATGCTAGAGGAAAAAATAACAATGATGGAAATAACAGAGGCTATAAGAAGGCAAAAAAATGAGAAAACACTGGGGCCAGATGGACTACCGGCGGAGCTATATAAATCTTTACAAGATATATTAAGTGAACCGTTGAAGGACATGTGTAATGAACTTTTGTTGGAGGCTAAAGTCCCAAATACATGGACAGAAGCAAATATTACCCTAATACCGAAAGAAGATTCAGACTTGACACAGATAAAAAATTACAGACCGATATCTTTACTAAATGTGGATTATAAGATTTTTACTTCAATAATAGCAGAGAGACTGAAAAGATTTTTAACTGAATTTATACATTCAGACCAAAATGGATTTTTACCAAAGAGACAAATTAAAAACAATTTAAGAGTGATAATGGATATATTGGAATATTATGAACTGCATCCAGGGAAACAATTGGCACTAATATTTTTAGATGCCCAAAGGGCATTTGATGTTTCCTGGCAATTTATGATCCAGCAATAAAAATAATGGACTTTGGACAAAACTTTATAAATATGATTAAAACAATATACAACAAACAAACAGCAAAAGTAATTGTAAATGGAGATTACACAGAGAACTTTGAGATAAGAAAAGGTACAAGGCAAGGATGTCCATTATCTCCATTGTTATTCATTTTCACTCTGGAAGTTTTAAATAGAAATATTAGACAAGATACAGAAATTAAAGGACTGGAAATAAAAGGTGAAACATACAAACTACAAGCATTTGCAGATGACTTGGTATTTATTCTAGAAGAACCTTTGGAGACGATTCCTAAACTACTGGAAAAGATAGAAGAGTATGGAGAAATAGCAGGACTGAAAATAAACAGAGAAAAAACTAAAGTAATAGTTAAAAATCTGTCAGATAAGCAAAAAAACAACAACAAATGTCAGAAAAAATAGAACTACAAATAGTTAAAAAGGTTAAATACCTGGGAATATATTTAACAGCAAGATGTTCAATGATAAAAGAAGATAATTATATAACATTATTGAACCAAATAAGAGTGGACTTGGAAAAATGGAAAAACTTGCAATTGTTGATATTAGGAAGAATTGCTACAGTGAAAATGAATATATTACCAAAAAGTTTATTTCTATTCCAAAGAATACCTATAAAACTTGAGGAATTTTTTTTTATAGAATTTTATTGAGTTTTATAGGGTTGAGGATAGAATAGGGTCGGGATAAGGATTAAGGTTTAGGGTGGGGTTGGGATCAGGATTGGTGTTGGGGGAGGGGTTGTGGTTGTGGTTGACATTGGGGTTATCCCCCAATAACATTTTCAATCTTTAGCAAAAAGACTATTGTCTGGGTACATATGTTCAGTTAACAATAGTTGATATTGTAATAAGTAACTGTAATAAGTGTAATAAATGATAATCATAAACAGTATCAGTTAGTCCAGTGGTTCTCAACCTGTGGGTCGGGACCCCATTTGGGGTCGATCGACCATTTCATGGGGGTCGCCAAGCAAGGTTGTCCGCCATTTTTTTTGTCTGCCATTTTTTTTGTCTGCCATTTTTTCCCCCTTTTCCGGCGGGTGCCTTACCTCTCTTGGGCTGGGCCAGCTGGTGGTCGGCCTGCTCTGTCTCTGCCGCTTGCCAGCTACGCCTCGGCCGGCGCAGGGGGCGGAACCACTCATGCGCGGCGCTCCCGGGCAGGGAAAGTCTTCGACTTACGACCGGTTGGGTAGTCCTCGACTTACGACCGGTTTAGTCCTCGACTTACGACCGGTTTAGTCCTCGACTTACGACCGGTTGGGGTCGCGGCATTAAAAAGGTTGAGAACCACTGAGTTAGTCAATACATATCATTCTTCTTACTAATATATATTCAGAATAACATATCACATTCATTTCTCACTAGTTCATTTTCCTAACCATTGGTAAAAAGTATCCCATGTTCTAAAGTAAACTGAATCTTCTTTCTCTTTAATCTCTAAGGTCAATCTATCCATTTCTGCACATTCTAAGTTTTTCTTAATTAAAACCTCTTCAGTTGGTAAGTTTTCATTTTTCCAATATTGGGCAAATACTATTCTTGCTGCTGTCAGTATATGCAATATTAAATATTCATTCTCCTTCTCATAGTTAGGTCCTAATATTCCTAACAAAAACAGTTCTGGTTTAAATTTTATCTTACTTTTAATCATTTTTTCCAACCATGTATCTTACCCCAAAACCTTTTTGCTTTAGGGCATGTCCACCAGATATGATAGTAAGTACCTGGCCTTTGTTTACATTTCCAGCAATTATTCGAAGTATTTTTAAACATTTTCGCTAATCTTACTGGTTAGAGAGATTTAAATTCATTCATTTTGAAATTTATTTGGCAAGGAAAGAAAGCTAGAATCAAGATGAAAATGTTACAAGACTCCAAGGAAAATGGAGGTTTTGGTTTGCCAGAGTGGGTTGTATATTATCAAGCATCTGTATTAACATGGGTAAAAGAATGGATAATTCATAGAAACAAAAGGTTGTTATACTTGGAGGGACATGATTTACAACTGGGGTGGCACGCTTTTTTATGGTATGGGAAAAATAAAATTCATAAGTACTTTCAAAACCACTATATAAGAAATGCATTATTATCAACATGGGAAAAAATAAAATGTAAAATATATCTGAAAATTCCAGGGTGGCTTTCAACAATGGAAGCATTTGTACACCCAAATTTAGTCAATTTTGAAAAAATCCGGACATACAGAGATATTCTAAATTCTGAAGGGAATTTAAAAACTAAACAAGAAATGGAAAATCAGGGTATCAATCTATCATGGTGGGCATACTTACAAATGCAAGCTAGGAGACTTCCGGTGGCAGGCGATTTCGTCGGTCGCAGCTGTTTGCTGCCTCCCGCCTGTTTTGCGTAAAAGCCGGTTTGACAGCCAGCATCAGCTGTCAAACGGCTTGATACCTTTCCCCTGGGCATAAGGGGATAGGTGAGCTGCCCGGGGTAGGAGTTGAGTTCCCGAGTCGTCCTATATGGACGATGTAGGCG